>NW_007254579.1:35969-101084 GCF_000164805.1 Carlito syrichta | reverse complement strand
GGCCAGGAGCGGCCACTGCACTCCAGTCTGGGTGACCGAGTGAGACTCCAACTGAAAAAATATATATATAAATGAAGGTTGAAATAAAAACAAACAAAAGCCTCACATCATTTTAGGCATATATATATATCTCGCTAGCCATGTCAGTATAGCAATAAAACTTCTCTTATAACATATATTGTTGGTAATCTCTACTGTTTGCCTCCCCACATTCCTACACATCAACTATCACTTGATCTCCAGCTCTCCTCAATTCTTTCATCCTGATATTTGATGGGAATCTCTAGAAGACATCAGCTTTCTCTCATAAGCGTGGTTCTTTTAGTTTTGCATGACACATGCAGGAGTGAAATTTCCTGCTCTTACTCTGGGTCACCTGCTCTGGGCTCTCCTGTGCCTAGGAAATTGCCATAGCTATCGACAGTTGTAAAATCTGCCTGTACTGTGTCAAGGTTTCCAGATTTGATGCTGATGCCATTAACGCCCATACCAAAAACACTGTTCTCTGATTCCTGCTAAAGCCCAAAGACCTGTGTCTCATCACTGAAGACCTATGTGTCCCAATTATTTGTCTGGGCCCCATCTCCCTCAGACAGAAACTGCACAACATAGCATCAAAGAAAGGTGATTCTTCTCCTGCCTCTCTTCCTCCATTTGTGTGTATTCCTTGGTTATATATGTGCCTAAAATGATGTGAGGCTTTTTGCTTGTTTGTTTTTATTTCAACCTTCATTTTCCCAGAGTTCTGGTACAAGTCTTGACCTATATTTCTCTACCCTTCTCCATTTCACTCCAGTCTATTATACTTAAATTCTTCTTTTGAGACCCAACCCTTTCCTCTCTTAGGACTGGATTCTTCCCAAGAAGTTTCTTAATCACTCACGTAAACAGATCACCTGGTTATTCTAGGTCATGGGTCCTCTCGTTATTCCAGATTTTCCTAAATCCCAGGTAAACATACCATTATTTCAAACATTGGTCATTCTCATATTAGGCCTATATTTCTGGTAATTAAGTTCCTCAACAAACATCCTTTATAAAAAGGTTTTTCAATAATGTGGTTACACATGAATTTTTAAAATTTCACGAATGACTCCAGAATTTCCATCTGGTGCCCATGAGACATTCTAGAGACAATGTATCTGGCTGAACTAGTGCCTCCCTTCTCCCTCATTTCATCAAATATTGTTAAATAGTTCATTAATAAGAAAATATGACTAGCTTGTGATTTGTAATAGAAGTCAGTATGTGTATAAAATTCAGTATTGTTGCTAAATTCCTGTGCTCTATATGAGAATCTTAAAGTTATTTAAAACTTAAACGTTTTAAATTATCTTAAAAATAATTATACCTTATTGTCTATATTTTTAAAACAGGAAAATTGCAAGATACAAGTTTGAAATTTACATCATGTACAAGATGCCACTATTGACAGTAAATTATGATCTAGATAAGAGATATGATAGAGAAACTCACCAAGAGACAAGGCATCTTTTCCATATTAAACAGAATGGGTCTAACCTTTGCTTTCAACCTGCAGACTAGTCACATGACATAGTAAAACAAATGAATTTGGGATAAGAAGGCCTAATTTTACCACTTATCAGTTGTTGTTTAACCATTTTGAATTGCAACTTCCTTGTCTGTGAAATGGGGGCAAAACTCTTTTCCCAACTTAACAAAAATATTGAATAGCAATATTTGTTATTAGCTGAATATTAAGTTCCAGGCAACATCCTACACACCTGAGAAGCTTTATCTCAATCTCCTTCACAACCCTCTAAGGTAAGTAAATTACTATCCTCTTTTTCAGATGAAGAAACTGACGTTGTGAGAGGTTAATTAGCCCACATTCCAGCCACTTGAAGTGAAAAAGTTGTACTTCAGGCTCAGACAGTCTGACTCTGAATCATTGCACTTAACTGATGTGCTATACCTAATGGGAGACGATGATCAAACGCAGGGATGATTTCAGGGTATTAACTCTGAAATCACTGTGGTTATTTTCCTCTGAGATATGTGGCTAAAGCTAGTCATTTCTCAAAAACAGCCACTGCATTCTCTGTAACTGTCAACTGCAAACATTTTTCAGATAAACATGGTAATTTTGTATTTTAAAAATCTTTTAAATTAGCTCAACAAAATGATGTTTTATTCAAATTGCATTATCCACAACTATTTTAATGTTATTGTGTCTTATGAAACCATTACATCTTACAGACCTCAACATATTTATATAATTATAATTAAAGTATACACAAAAATTTGCATTATGCTCATTTCGCCCAATATTAAATTATGAACTTGCTTTATGAATTCACTCAAAAATATTTATTAGCTTCTGCTATAAGCTAAACATCGTCTAGGCTCTGTGGATCATCAGTAAGCAAAGCAGCCAAAATCTTTGCTCTTTTGAGGCATACCTTCTAATAGGAAGAGAGTATAACATATTAATGATGAAAAGTGCTATGAAAAAATAGTAAGGAGGCAGACAGAAACAGGCAGGGTGGTCTTCTAAAATATCTGATTAGGGGAGGCATCTCTGAAAAGGTAATGTTTCAGTAGAGACTTGAGGAAGTGAGTTCTGCAGATGTCTTGGGGAGAGGGTTTCTAACAGTGAGACAGGAAATACAAAGACCTTGAAGCCAGAAGGAACTTGGTGTGTTTGGAGAGCAGCCAGGAGACTAGAATAAACTGGGTGGAATAAGAAGAGTGGTGGAAGTGGGGGAAGGAATGCTATTAGAGTGATCAAATAGGGCCATGTCATATTCTAATTTTATTTTAAATGAGTTAGAAGCCTTCAGAGGGTTTTTAAGAAAAGTACTGACATGATCTAATTTATGGTTTAAAAAATTACTCTGGCTTTGTGCAGAAAATAAACTGTAGGAGACAGAGGAGAAGCAAAGAGATCAGTTAGGACTCTATCGCTTTGACTCGTGACAGAGGTATAGGTGGTAAGAAGTAGTCTTGTTCTGAATATTGTTTATAGGTAGAGCTGACTGAACTTACCAATTGTGGAGCATGAGGGGAAAAAAGGAGGCAAGAAAGATGGCTGGTTTTTTAACCTGAATACATGGAAGAATTAAACTGCCAGTTATGGAGAAGAGATGGAGAAACAGATTTGGGGTAGAGGTGAGTTGGGTGAATTAGAAATAAGGAATTCAGTGTGGACAAGATCCAGTTAGTTATCGAAGTGGGTATGTTAAGGATGCAATTGTATATACAAATCTTGAGGACTAATGAAGAGGTCTTGGATCATTTGAAACTGTAGTTTAGAGGAAGAGACCAAGAATTGAGCACTTGGCTGTTCAACGTATGGATGTCAAGAAGATGAGGATGGTTAAGCAAAGGAGACTTGAAAAGGAATGGGCAATGAGAAGTAAAACTAATAAAGTGTATCATCCTGAAAACTTGAAGAAAGGGTATCAGGGAGGAGGAATGAAGGAATCATCTGTCAAAGATTGCTGATAAATCAACAAGATAAACAGTAGAAATTGACCTTTGAATGCAGCAATCCTGGTTTAGTTTAAGAGGAGCCAATACAGGGAGAATGAGAGGAGAAAAGAGGGATTGGAAACAATATGAACAACTTTCTGAGACCTTTTGCTTGAAAGGAGAATAACAAAAAGGAATAGTAGCTGAATAAGGAGGTCTCTTGGTTTGTTTGGCTTTTGTTTTAGTATAAAAAATATTGCAGCACATTTGAAGGCAGATTAGAAAGATCCAATACAAAGGATGAACTAATAATGATGCAGGGAAGGGAGGGAGAATTAGATAACAATGACCTCCCATTGATGTAACATAATTTACTTATCTTTTTCACTGTTGATATTCAAGTTGCTTCTAATTGTTTACTATAATGTTGCATATAAGATCTGTCGCCTATTTTTTACTGATTGAAATCATTTCTATAAGATAAATTTGCAGGTGGGAAATTACTTGATCAAAAATCACAAACATTTTTAAGACTCTTGACAATGTCTTCTTGCTTTAGAAAAATCAATTCACAGCTATTTGCCAGACCATTGCTGGCACTGCCAGGCTATTTCATTTCTTGCCTTGCTAGACTCTGGTGTGACCATATGCTCTTTGAGCTATGGCTGTCACCATGCTTCCTGGCTTTGACCCCCTCCCCTACCTTGAGGAGATGAATCTCCTCTTTCTCTCTCTCTCTCTCTAATTTACTTTCTAAATAAACTATATTTTCTAATCTAAAAATATTTATCAATTCACCATGCCACCAGTAATGTATAAATGATTAAGTTTTATTGGAATCTTGCTAGAGTTGTGCCATATAACTTGAGGCCATAGTTTATGGAATCCCTAAAGCATTCAACTACTCTTTTTCTAGCAAACTATTGGCACCTTAAAGACAGAGGCAATGTCTTAATTGTTTTTGTTGGCTCCTAAGTTTTAGACCAAATATTTCTCTGATAATAATAATTTCAACATTTATCTGAAATTCTCAGTGTTGAACCATAATGGTGTGCATATAGTATTGTGAGAAAAAAATAATCAGTTTTGGAATCAGATCAACCTGTATTTAAACCCCAGCTTCATTGCTTGCTCTTTAATTTTCCCATCAATAAAAAGATTTATAGTAATCCCTGCTTCTTAAGTCATTTTGAATGTTAGAATGAGATATCTTGTAACGCCCCTAGCACTGAGCAGCAAAATGTGGGTGTTTAAAACAGAGGAATTTTAGAATAATTTTATATGTATTTGAAAACAGTTTATGAACACTTAATATTTTATACAATATAACTTGTGTAGAGCTCATAAAGTTCTCATCTTACGGTTTTGCTAACCACCATAAAAAGAATCCCCATGAATTTCAATTCTAGTAAACTATCGAAACAGCAAGCACCTGGGATATCTCTTGGGAAAACACAGGCTGCTACAGTAGACCTGGGATCAGCAATGTCTCCAGAAATAGTACCAGGCAGTTACCTCCAGGTGACTAAATGAGGCTTCATCTCAGCACACAAGCTAGGAAGCTTTATGATTAGTCCGGCTTGCTATGGTGAGGAAATAACACAAAGACGAGTCCAAATGGAAGTCGAATCCATCACAATATCCAGTCAATTTACAAACAGGTAAGGGAGTCATTCATGATAGGTAAAGTAGAGGGTTCTCTGTGTAATGTTGTAAGGTCAAGAGGGTAAAAATATTAAGATTTATGTCTGCATCTGTTCATATGCATGTGTATAAGTGAGTCAGCAAAGAACCTTTGTGATACCTAGGGAAATATCTATGGCTGAAAAGCCTGAAATTAAAAGAAAATGCTACACAATTATTCAACATATCTTAACTGTAGAGATCTTACCATAATCATGAGTTTCTTGTAAAATTTATAATCATTCTAAAGAGAGTAGAATTATAAATACATTCCCTTGCACAGAACTCAAAAGTTTCATAAAAGATATTGAGTAGAGCAGATATTTTCTCTGTTTTGTTCAGTGTAGTTCCCACTCTGACATTGGGGAAAAGATGACTGCTTGTGTTTATATCTAGAAAAGAAAATTGAGAGTAGTACAGTGGGCTACATCACTAAATCTAGACATTTTTATAATAACAGCATCTTGGGGACCCTGCATTTGCATGCAGTCGTCACTAAAAGACTAGTCCGTATCTTCTATTATAATCGGATGTGGGGGACCAGTGAATGAAGGTCAGGGATATGAGACAGCCCTGACCTAATTCCCAGACGGGGAACTCAGCTTTGTTGTTTTCCTTCAGTAAACCAAGAAACTTATTATTTAACCTTGGTTGTTTTCGTTAAAATCATGGCTATCAATATAAACTATGTATGAATTTATTTGTTAATTTGTGTAGGAAGTGCTATCCTCAGGTGACAAACCTCACAAAGTGTTTAGTTCACATATATTTATTTCAAAAAAGTATGTATTTAGTTTCCACTGTGTCCTAGGCATTGTACAAGGTTCTGGATTCACAAAGATTAAAAATAAAAATTTATTTGAGAGCTTAAAAATAATATAATGATCCTGGTATTGTTACAAAGTTATAGATAATTTTAATTTTATCTGTGGTCCTTGATAATGAATAACAATGTCAAAAATAACGCATCTGGTGTTTACATTCATCTTACTAATAAAATTGGATTAACTTCCTATCTGATTCAATATTGCAGAAAACAGTCATCAAGATGGCCCAAATAAATTATTTGATTCAAGAAGGCAAGCTCTATTTCCCACAAAATGTAGGGCTGCCAGATTGTGTGTGTGTGTGTGTGTGTGTGTGTGTGTGTGTGTGTCTGGTGTGATACATGAGCAGATAATAATGTCAAATGATGGCTTGGCAAGAATTTCAAGGCAGGGTTTAGTGGTTAGCAGTAAGGTTTTTTACTAAAGAGAAAGAAAATTTTTAGTGATTTTCTTTTAATTAGACATTAAAATATATATATACTTTTTGTTAGACATTAAATTAAATTAAATATATATAGACATTAAATTAAATATATATACTTTTTGTTAGACATTAATTAGACATTAAATATATATATACTTTTTGCATATATACTTTTTGTTGTTGTTCACAGGGAATCTTGAAACATATACCTCTTAATATGAAAAGGACTAACCTGTTTAAATCTTACATTTGGCAGAAATTAAAACTTTAAAAAAAGATGTGGCTGCTTCTTAAATCGTGTACACCAAAATTTCTTCCCCTGTAGCATCCACAGTCTTAAATTTATTTTTTATTGCTATTGTTAATTACACAGTTAATAATTGATGCTAGATTGTGTTGTATGAAATTAGCCATTTCTGTATTTAGCTGTAATGAGGAGGAATATATACAGGCTCCTTTGTATTTCTGACCGATACGTGCACTTCCATCTAATAGTTGAATAATTAGATCAGGGATAGAGCAATCCTAATAAATGCCACAACCCCAATCATGTTAAACAACAACAAAGAATCTTACTGTGGGAATTGAGAAGTATTCACAAGATAAAATAGGCACAACCATGCTGCGCATTAAAGTTATGCTGCAGATAACATCACTCAGAATCTTTTCTTTCTAGAAATGAGATGGTCTTGAGGTGCTAATCACCAAAATAACACATTGTACAAAATTATATGCTTATTATTATTTTACCATATCCTTCTACAGATGAAAGGATCACAAGAACACTGACTAAAAGTTATTCCACACTCTGTCTTTATTCATTTTTAGTTATGCAGAAAATTGTTAATTCTCACTGTGACAGAAAAATCAAGATTACTGAGAATAAAAGTTGAAAGGACATTAAATTGTCAAGTTTTTATTTGCATCTCAAAAACACATGCCAATAAACCTCCCTTCATTTTACCATGTTCTAGGGGAATTGTGTAATTCACCAGAAAAGTGAAAAACAGAATCTTATTACAGCCATTGAAGTGAAACATAAACTCCTTCATGGAGGGAGTCAAAATAAAAGTAAATTTATAACATCCTTCTATGGAGCACTGGACTCCAAACCACCCTGTGATCAGACTGATGTTTCAGAGCTCGTGTGGTCTCTCTGCCACCTCATGGCTCAAGGTTTTGCATGTGATCAGCTGCAAAAAAAGAATATATTCCTGTGGGTTGAATATAAGCACATAAAAATAAAAGATAGCTCTCTCCCTATTTTATCCACATTTGGAATAAAGCACCAATTGCCTGTAAAGACTGTTAATTTTTTCATTTTTTAAAAAAGTGGTTTTATATATCTGATAACTTGAGACAATATCAGTTTATGACAAGAAAGCGAAGTGGTTGGGTGTTGAGGGATTATTATTTTGTCCTTGGACATCTATTTCCAAGCATCCCTAAATGCCACTTCAAAGTTATTTTGGTCTCATTTCTTATTGAACACAGCAATGAGAAGTCTCTGTTTTTTTCAGAAAAGCTCTACGAATGGAGCAGTCACAGCTGTGATTAGAGTTTTGTTATTTTGATGGGGCTGGATGTAGAAACCTGAATTTGTCTGACCTCATTTTTCAAGCAACATTTGAGCTTTTGTGCTTATTAGGTTTCTGCCTGGCCCCGATTTCAGCCATTTTTAACTCAAGCTTTGGCTCCTGGGATCTACCTCCATCATGAAAAATATTGAAGGGAAAAAGTAAGAACTGCGAAGAGGCTGCGGGAGAACACACACACACACACACACACACACACACACACACACACACACACACACACACTGCAGGAGAACACACACACACACACACAACGAGAATAACTGAGAAAAATAACATTCAGTACAAGATAGAAAATATAATCGGGGAGGTAAAGATGAAAATTTCTGTTGACTTGAACATATAATAATGAGACTTGAAAAATCCACTTAAAAGCAAGAAACTTGCTATTATATTTGTTTGCTGTACCTAGGATCATATCTGTTTGTAGTTAAATCATGATTTTTTTCTCCTGTCTTTAAAGAACTTTGTACTAATCTTCTGTTCCCTTCTATTTCATCTATAAATATATCTGTAACTTTTATAAAAATATTTTTACAAGTGCAAATGGACACAAAATGACAAAATATAGGAATGATGCCATCATACAAGTATATGGAGTATTATTTTATATTTTATAGATGTTTTGTTTCCTTCAATGAATTTGTACTTAGAAAAGTCAAGACCTTCTCAATTTTATGAGTTTTTTTTAAAAATAGTTTATTACAAGGATAGGGTTTACTTCAAATTATATATAGAATTTAAAGTTCTCAGAACAACGTACAAGATTATTCATTTAATTGCTAAATTTTAAAAGTCTGTGTAAGTGAAATAAAAGATTTTTTCACAAGAATTTTATTAGGGAATGTAAAAAAAGAACACTAATTAAGAGGTAATATTAAAA
This sequence comes from Carlito syrichta, assembly GCF_000164805.1. Taxonomy (NCBI): domain Eukaryota; kingdom Metazoa; phylum Chordata; class Mammalia; order Primates; family Tarsiidae; genus Carlito; species Carlito syrichta. The sequence goes on along the minus strand of NW_007254579.1, from coordinate 92,237 downwards.
TAGAGGACAGAGATTAATGAAATGAAGAAACAACTAGTTTATAAAAAGCTTTTCAAGTGAGGGATTCTAATCTGAATCACTAAATTTGTTTCTATTTTAATATTAAAATTTAATTTGTAGTGGTAAAAAAGAAGAAAAAAACAGATGAATATAGATTTAATTCAACATCTTTTTTTTTTTTGAGTTGGAGTCTCACTCTGTCACCCAGGCTAGAGGGCAGTGGCACGCTCATGGCCAGCATAGCCTCGACCCACTGGGCTCTGGCAATCCTTCCACCTCAGCCTTCCAAGTAGCTGGAACAACAGGTGCGAGCCACCACACCTGGCTAATTTTTTACTTATTATAGAGATGAGGTCTCTCCAAGTTGCCCGGGCGGGTCTCGAACCGACAGGCTCAGGCAATCCACTCACCTCTGCCTCCCAAAGCACTGGGGTTACAGGCTGAGCCACCGAGCCGGGCTAATTCAATATCTTTGAAGAGTCTTCTGCACAATTTAGGATTTGGATTGCATGTTCACAGCAGCCGTGGAATGAAGGGCAGGATAGAGAGTAATCAGAAGCAGAGATTCTGAAATCAAAGGACAAGCTCATCTTAAAAGTTGTTATTTTGACATTCACCTTTGAATATATATTCTCTCCAAAACCAGATACTATCTCTTTAGCAAAATCAAACTGTTTTGACCACTGCTTTTTCCTGAGGCCTAGATTTCCAGATTGACTTTTGATTAAAGTCAATGATAAGTGTAAAAATCACTAAATGCAAACACTCCAAACCCAGCTAGGCCATTCCTTGGTATCTTGATATTAGTACTATTCCTGTAAATAAGTTCAAAACCTTCATTTCATCAATAATGTTGCTAATACACTTCCCCTTGCACTGAATATCCAGAGAAGCAGATTATTAAATTAATTGCTTTCAACATCAATGTGTAGTAAACACATATCTTTAAGAAAAGTTTACTGAGTGCGCTTTATCTGCCAGTTCTAGCCATTCTGTATCTAATTGCTCACGTAGTTCTCACATATACTACAGTTACCATTCCTGTCTGACAGATGAAGAAAGTGAGGTTCAGAAAGAATTAATATTTGGCTAAGGTCACTAACCTTGTGTATGAACCTTAATCTGCTTTACTAGCCCCATGGTCTTAACTAAAATTATTTGGCAGTGTGGCAAAGTTTATTTGGCATCTGCTCACCTACTTGCAACTTCCAAACACAAACACAATTATTTTGTTATGTTGTGCTCAGTCTCTCTAGCAATTTAGAAAACAGGCAAAAGCTTTTAAATGTGTGAGCAAAAAATTCAAGAAGTTCATGAATATCATCCCTGTTCACAGGGTCTTACCCTTTCTAAACAAGAAATTTAGCGATCTTTTCTCACTCGCTGCCAATTCACTTCGCGCCTTCATGAATTATTCTAATTAATTATCTGATCAATTGATTGAGCAACTAATAACAATAGAGCAATTAAATTGGCATTGCAATTGTTTTCAAAATGTCTCAGAATATTATTATCACAAAACTCAAGTATTGTCATTTCATGTGTTAAAAGGGGTAGCTTATCACTAGTGTAGGGATCTTAAGAAAAAGATGGTAAGAGTTCTTATTTTCTCTCTTTACCATCCTATTTTTATCCTTTTGCTCTAAGCAAAAATTGGTCTTGGTGCTTTGCCTATTTCTTCGTCACACTTTACTCCTTCACCCCTGAAAAGTGTAAATAGATACTCACAGCATGCTAACTTTAGTTTATTGATATCAAATTGTACCAACCATTAAAAGCTCATTCAATAACTTTTGCAATAAAAAAAGTTTGCAGTTAAACATGATGCAAGCTGGGCTCGGTGGCTCAGCCTGTAATCCCGTGCCTTTGGGAGGCTGAGGTGAGTGGATTGCCTGAGCCCGCGGGTTCGAGACCCGCCTGGGCAGCGAGATTTCATCTCTATAATAAATCAAAAAATTAGCTGGGCATGGTAGCGCATGCCTGTAATTCCGGCTACTTGGAAGGCTGAGGCGGAAGGATCGCCGGAGCCCAGCAGGTCGAGGCTGCGGTGGCCGGAAGCGGCCACTGCACTCCAGTCTGGGCGACAGAGTGAGACGCCGACTCAAAAAAAAAAAAAAAAAAACCATAATGCACACATATTGCTACACAATGAGCTTGTACTTGCATGTGAGTTCCAGTGAGGATGACGTGGCCTCCCAAAGTTCCATGAACTATAGTTAGAGAATCACTGTTTGAAGACCTTCAATCACTTCCTAGTCAACAATCCAACGACTTTTTCTTGGTCCACATTTTTCTTAATGTCCAGCAGCATTTGGCTCGATTGGTAAGCCTCTTTTGAATTTCTCTACTCCTGACTTCCGTAACACCATTTACTTTGATTTCCCTCTAGCCCTTCTACCTCTGTAGATATTTGTGCTAATATCAAGACCAACTAACAAGTTAAATTGTAGTGGCTTTTCAGGAGATGGGGGAGCACTAATGTCCAACTCTGTGATGCATGGGTTGGTGTTTGAGTGGACAAAAATGTTTTTCTCCTCTGCCTGAGAAAGACAAGCTTGTGGAAATCAAAATGTCAGTTTTATTGCTGAGAAAACTGCTGGAGATGTGACTTCAGAGCCTCAAAATGATATTATTCTATGATTACATCTCCTTCTTAGGCAGATTTCCGCACTAGTCACAGTCAGCAATGGTCAACCATAGCTGTCCCCTAAAGGGACAGAACCTTTCCAGCTTACTTTACCACTTGTAAATAGTAGACCAGATTATGGTCTATTCAGGTATGCAGACCCCAAAAGGAAGGCACAGAGCTACATATGCCCAGGATCTCATTCCAAATGCACTAGTTACCAAGTCATTTCCCCTCCCTTGGGGAGACTGACAAGGGGAAGAATCCAGGAATATTTCTGTATTGGAGACACGACACACAAAGTAAAACATCAGGACTGGGGAGTGGGTGTTGCCTCCTAAAAATCATAGAAAGGGAAAAGGCATAAAAATGTGATAGTTATAGCATCACATTAAAATGGACAAATATTTGAATGATATATATGAACATATGTAGTAAATTCATATATGCATATTTATATTACATTAAATGAGAAATCAGAGAAAAGCTAACACTAAAAACAACACAATCATCTCAGGGTGATGGGATAAATAATTATTAGTAATATTTACTTCCAGTTTCTAATTCATTGTATTTTCAAAATCTTCTGTCATAAGCATTATTTAATTTTTATAATTAGTAAGATAAACTTTAAAACTCTTGAATTAGTGCATGACTCAGACAGGCTATATTGATTTTGTCTATTAGAAATGAGATGAGACTAACTTCTGATTTTTTCCTTCTTAAATGTAATAGTAGTCAAAGTTTCAGAGACATATTATTTACAAATCAAATACAAATTGTGCTAAATCTTAAGTGAATAGGTATTACAGGTAAACCTACTTAAGTGTCCATAACCTCCTCAAGAACAGAGCCTTGGGTTTGTTGCCCTTTCTAAATCTACCACAAAACTCAGATTCTTTCTCTTAGTAACTATGCAATGTTGATTATGATGATCCATGTGTTCCTTCATTTCACAAAGATTTATTAAATACCTACTATATGCCAGGCATTGCCTCAGGTCCTGGGCAGATAGCAGAGAACCGGATTGACAAGCCCCCACACCAATGAAGCCCTAATCTTAGTAAAGAGAGATTATACAGTAAACAAATAAGTAAACAAGAAACTGTTCGATAGTGATAAACACCATGAGGCAAATAAAACAGGGTGATATGGTAGGGAGTGGCCAGGCTGGGAAGGCCTCTTTGAGGAGGTGACATTTATGCAAAACTGAAAAACCAGAAGGAGCCACCATACAATAATGCTGAACAGCTCTCCAGACAGGAGGCAGACGAGTGGCAAGACCATAATGTAAAAATTAGCATAGCTGATTTGAGGAACTGTAAAAAGAACAGAGTGGCTTGAAAGAGAGATAAGGTGAGGCTCATAGCTAACAGGACCCAGATAAACCGATAAACCGGGGCCTTGTAGGTTCACATAATGGAATTTAACTCTATATAAAATAAAAAGTTATTATAAAATTTTAAGAGAGAAAGAGAAGCTGAACTCTTGGGGGGGAAATAGTTTTAAAAATGGATACAAAAGACCAAGAAACTAAAGTTTTATGTCACCTGTCTGAAAAAAATCAAGATAAACATATCTTGTCTATGTTAATCAGGAAGAATAAGCAGGCGGATTTTAGAAGATAAATGAAGTAATATTAAAAACACATTAGAGAAATCAAAACCACATTACAAACACAAGAAATAGAATAGATTCTGCTGAAAACATGTAAGACCACAGAGCACAGACCTGCGAAAATGTCAGCTGAATAAAGATATGTAAGTGGTTAGAAAAATTATGTACATAAAATAATGTAGTTAGAGAGAAAGACAAAAAACATATAATTGCATAATTGGTCTCTTTGAAAATGAGATTAAAATATTTAGAAGAAAAATTCTTCAAATGCATAATAGGAAAAAATGTTTCAGAAATAGAGTTTGAATCTGTAGACTTCAAGGCTACAGACTTCAACCCAAGGAAAAATCCTGGTGAAGTTTTTTAGCTTTAAAGATAAAGACTCCTATGAGACTGCAGGCAGAAAAAGCAAGTTATCTACAAGACAGGTTAGCCTCAGGCAACGGTGTTTTTCACAGCAACTTTCAATGCCAGAAGGCCTTAGAAAACAGCAGCAGAGTTCAAAGGCAAAAAATAAAAATAAAGAGTGAATCAAGAGTTTAATATCCAGCCAAGCTGTTAGTTATTATTAAAAACACCATAAGTGCATTCACAAACTTATAATGCCTCAGGAAATATAGCACTCATGAGCCTTACTTGAAAGAAGCTATTGGATAATGAAATCCAGCTAAATAAGAGCAATATCAAAATAAAGAATTTAAGAATGGTGACATCCTTCTAAAATCGGCTCATGAACATTGAATCCATCTGAATATAACTAACACTAAAGAACTATAACAATTATAATTACATATATTTGTCAGTATAAATAATGCTAACACAACCCCATATCTTAGTGACTTAATATAATAAGCATTTATTTTTAATTCATGTCACTGTTTAGTGAAGGTTGTTGGCTAGGACTTATGCTTCATGCAGTGATTTGGAGGCCCAAGTATCTTCCTTCGGTCGCTCTACCATTTTGAACACAGTTCCAGGGTCACCTTAGACCTGACCAGCTTGTAGACAGAGGGAGGAAAGAAAGAGTGAGGAAGGCATCCTGATTCTTAACTTCCTAAGACCGAAAACGTCACTTTACTTTCCTTTTTATTAGTTGTTGAGAATTGTGAATAGTTGTTATTATAAAGAACATAATTTCAATATGATTAAATGTAGCAATGTAAAAATAGCTATATAGTTATAAAACTGGAAAGTGATCATGAGAATTGGTGGGAATAATTGTATTTTCTCCTTTTTCATGACAATAATTAATGAATACTTTCTAAATTTTATAAATCAAGAAATAATGACTTAAATATATTGTCATTTATAATTTAATGTTAAAATATGGACACTAGAAGAAAAAAAAAGTAGAACAACAACAAAAACTCTAGACCATGTAAAAAAAAAGATAGAAGACTAAGGAAGTATAAAACTAAACAATAAAAATAACATAAAATAAAATAATAAAACAAATCTATATCTGTTAAATAACAAGAGTGAAGAGAATAAACTAACATGTTAAAAATAAGAAATTAGAGAGGCCAGGCATGATGCTGTAATTCCAGTACTTTGAGAGCTGAGGCAAAGAATTGCTGGAGCCCAGGAGTTTGAGACCAGCCTGGAAACATACTGAGACCTTGTTTCTAAAAAAAAGAAAAGAAAGATAAATTATTAGATGAAAATCAAGAAATAAATTTGATAATGGCATATATTATACATTTAGAAATCTATCTCAGATATATTAATACATGAAAAAGCATATTGTGGAGCAATCTAATATATGCATATTATTTTATAAAATATATGCATAGAAAATATTTGAAAGGCTACACAAGAAATGGTTAGCAATGTTATTTCTGGGAATTGGGATGAAGTGTTAGTAGTGTTAAGTAAATTTTCACTTTTTACTTTCTGAACTCTCATTTTTTTGTAATAAGCATGACATTTTATATAAAAATTTAAACAAAAAACAAAGCAGGAAATATCACACTCCCAGTCTTTAAACTTTATTATAAAGTTACAGTAACCAAAACAGCCTGGTATTGGTACAAGAAGAGAGATATAGACCAATGGAACAGGATAAAGATTCCAGAAGCAAATCCTCAATTTCTCAACCAACTCATCTTCGGCAAAGCCTCCACCACCAACCACTGGGGAGAGGAGGACCTATTCAGTAAATGGTGCTGGGAAAACTGGCTGACCACATGCAGAAGATTGAAACAGGACCCCTACCTATCACCATAAACAAAAATCAACTCTAAATGGATAAAAGACCTAAATATAAAACCTAAACTATGAGAATCTTAGAAAACGCAGGAGACCCCCTTATGGAAATTGGAACTGGCAACCTATTCCTGATCAAAACCCCAAGTGCCCATGCCATAAGAGATAAGATAGACAAGTGGGACCTCATCAAACTAACGAGCTTCTGCAAAGCAAAAGAAACCATCAAGAGAGCAGGAAGACAGCCCACAGAATGGGAAAAAATATTTGCCAACTGTATATCTGACAAAGACCTAACATCTAGGATCTACAAGGAACTCAGACATGCTGAAAGAAAAAAACAAACAGCCTCATTACAAAGTGGGCAAAAGATATGAACTGACAGTTCCCAAAAAAAAAAGACATATGAGCAGCCAACAGATACATGAAAAAATGCTCAGTCTCACTAGTCATCAAAGAAATGCAAATTAAAACTGCACTAAGAAACCCCCTAACTCTAATCAGGATGGCCACCATCAACAACTCAAAAAACAACAGATGCTGGAGAGGATGTGGCGAAAAGGGATCATATCTACACTGTTGGTGGGAGTGTAAACTAGTACAGCCTCTGTGGAAAGTAATGTACAATTCCTAAAAGATCTAAAAATTGACCTTCCATATGACCCCATAGTCCCCCTGCTGGGAATATATCCAGAAGAACTCAAATCACTCTATAAAAAAGATAGCTGCATGTTTGTTTATTGTAGCATTGCTCACAATAGCAAGAACATGGAACCAACTGTGCTGCCCATCAAAAGAGGACTGGATTTTTTTAAATGTGGTACATATACACAATGGAATATTACACAGCCATAAAGAAGAACAAAATCATGAGCTTCACGGCAACCTGGATGAACTTAGAGTCTATAATACTGAGTGATGTATCACAGAAACAAAGAACTGAGTATCACATGTTCTTATTCATAAGCAGACCTTGAACAATTATCATAATACTAAGAAAAGGATTGGCAGTAGTGGGAAACTGCGGGGGGCCAGGGGGGTGGGGAGGCGGGATCGGTTGTAGTGGAAATCTGTCTGGGGAAAGCAGGGGCACCTCATCAACAAGGGTACCTGCATAATGAATACCCTGAATTGTACCCCACATCTTTAAAATAAAAAAATTAAAAGTTTTTAAAAAGTTAAACAAAAACCCTAAAGTCCAACACAGTACTATTGAAGAACTAAAAGTTACAAGCAAAGGAAGGGAGAGGAGTGGTTAGGGAAGGCTGGCAGAATGGTCTTTAAGCTGAACCTCCAAGGAGAAGGAAGAGTCCCTAACATTGGTCCACATGTGCACAGAGACACTGTGAAAAAAGGGAATGGTATGTTTAATAAACCTTAGGTATGGCTGGAATATAGTGTGTATAATGGAGAGGAGTCAGAGATAAGACTGGAAGGACAGGGCAATTTTGGTGAACCAAGGAGTTAAGACTATTCTTTACAAAATGAAATTTCCTCAAGGTATTTTGAGCAGAATAGTCACTTGCTTGGGCTATCAAACAGCTAACTATGGTATTCATATGGGGAATGAAATGAATGAGAGACTATGGAAGATTGGCAACCCATTAGGATTCTATTCAAATAGTCCAGATAGCTATGATGGTGGTGTAGTAAGATGGTGGAAATATAGAGGAAGAGAAAATCGGTTCAACGTTCAGAGATATTTAGAAGGTAGAATAGACTGAACATGACTATTATTTGGATGTCATGCTGATGGAGTGAAGAACAAGGAAAGAGGAGTCAAGATGTATCTCAAATATGGAACTTCATCTCTGTATATGAAATACATAAAGAAAGAGAAGAAAATTTGATTGTGGATGGGGAAGGGAAGAGGGTTAGTTCACTTAGGGTAATACTGAGTTTGAAGTGTAAATAGAATACCAGGCAGAGGGAAGCAGGCAGAGGGTGTAAGACTCTGAAAAAGTGAAAACACAAAATATGGAAATAAAAATCATTAGTCTATAACTATTAGCAGGGACAAAGGCAGAGTTATAAGAAGGGACAAGGTGAAAGTATAAAATGTCTCTGACAAGTCAGTGTTTTCTACTTAATTTAAAGATATAAACACTCGATTATTCAACTCCTAGCCAAAAAAGAGAGGATCTTTGGCCAAGAATTAGAGATTCCAGGTAACAATGAGAGCACATTGGAGTTAAAAAGAGGTAGGTGGCTTCCTTCTGACAAGCTTTGGTTCTTTAGGAAGTGGGTCCTTTTGTGACTCTTGAAATTGAGACAACACTTCTCTCAGGGACCTTGAAGATATCTCCTAGGAATAGAGATGACCACTTGACTTTTCTCTCCCTACTGGGTCACTGAGTATAGTCCTGACTCTTATTGGGTATGAACAAATGATATATCAGGTTGCCTAATAACTTCAGGAGACAAGTAACTGCCCCTGTCTCAGGCAAAAATAATTCAACCACTCTTTAAAATTAAATGGCTAAAAGCCAATCTTATACTGACAATTCAAACATAATGCTGGTATGTAAACCCAAGTGCTACATTTTAATCAGTCCTGTCTGCCTGATTTGTACCTAAGGTCCATAGGCTTCAACTACTTTAATGGACAGTCTAGTGACCAAAGAAAGAAAGACTTGTTACAAAGTGATATTTTCTTTGTGAAGTAGAGCAGTTCCTTGTGTGAGCAACTGACTCAGGAACCTTTAACAAGACAGGGGTCCAATAAATTTAAATATATAGAGAATTTGAAGTCTATAACTCTTTACTATGTTTAATTTTTTTCTCTATTTTGATATATATATAATATCCATTAAAAACACCCAGTTGTTCTTATAGTAACTCTATTTGCAATAATTTACTGCTGTAAAGTGGCTTAGTATATGCATTTGGAAAGACATTTCAATCCCTTTGAAATTAAAATCTTAAATCATTTATACATTAAATGATAGAACTCAGGCAAAAATGCAGCTCACACAGTTGTATTGCAACTTTAAAGCAATGACCTTGTTATTGCTGTGAAAATGTACATTCTATCATAGTTGTTATGATTTCCCATAACAGGATATGGGAGAGCTGTGCATTTCTAGCATCTATCCAGAAAGAAGGAAGTAATATATTTCCTCTGAAGTCATATAGTATTTTATTTTGTCTGGAAAAAAAATTTCTCATTTTGTCTAGAAACCTTTCTTTTTCTCAAATTGCCTTCATATATAATATCTGGAACATATTAATATGTTTGTACTACAAATATCTGTTTGTACTACATTTTAGCATCACTGTTTTTATAGAGAATAGTCAGAAATTTGTGCATGTACTAAGGAATCAATCCAGCTTTTCACAGACAAGCAGAGAACTCAGAAAAATTATTCAAATATCTTGATGCAACGAACCAGATGATCTCAATTTAAACTAATTACTTCAACTCACTTCTTTACTATAGTTGGGTAGACTAAATTTCGTTTTCAAATGCACAACTTTTATAGTCTAGCAAAGTTGCCTTTTTGAGTGATGTTTAAATCTTGTGTTTCCATTGCAATTCCCATTTACCATTTTAATCTGAGACTTTAATACTGTTTCCACAGTTACAAGCCTCAAGTTAATCATGGCCTGGGGAATTGAGTTCTCAAGCGTATGCACAACTCCCTTGAATCTCGATTCTAAGCATAGACAATTGGCTCCAAATTCCATCCCTGGGGATCAGGGGCAATGCCTTCCTGCTTCCCCTGCCTAACAAACACTGCTGGTAAGCCAGAAGTCAGTGTTCCTCATCAGTGTTTGAGTCAACTGAAGAAGCCATCTTTGGGCTTGCAAAGAGTCTCTAATACAGTGTCCTGTCTCTAAGGGCTGCTCCACCCTGGCAGAGCTGAAAGCAAGCCATTGGATGAAGGGAAGCCTCTGTTGCTCAGGGCTACAAGGTGAACTGTTTTTCTGATCTCCTAGTTTGACCAGGTGGATGCAAACATCATGCTGAAAAGTATAATGCTATTTTTCTCCATCACTGCATTTCCAAATCCTATTCATCCTTCAAGGTTGAGTTCAAATCTTACATTCTGCATTAAATTATGTTGTTATATGTTGGTTACATATTTAGGCTGTGTAAAAGTACAGAGAATAATACAGCAAACAAATGTACATCATTAGATTATTTTTATTTTATAAAAAATTATTACTCTTTGGAAGGAGAGAGTCATGTTCTATAAAGAGAGAAGTCAAGTTCTCCAAGTCCAGTAGAAACTGCTTTCTGTGACATGCTGGGAGGTGAATGTGGAACAGAAAGATCATTTTCAACCATATTACCACTTCCTTTACACATGATAAGCTTCATCCCCCAAGTCATCTTTGGAATAGAATTATTTTTCTGATGTACCTACCCAGCTTCCCAAAAAGCTCTCCCATCAGGGGTAAATGCCCAGAAACCCAATTAAAAGTCCAACTTGTATTGACTCAGAGCCTAAAGGAAAACGGAGGAGAACATGCAAAATTATCGAAGTTCTTGGTCAATTCTCTGGCTATGAGTTAGCAATTCCTTTCCTCAGAATTCTGACTTTCTTTTTGTAATGGGTTGAATTGTGTCCCCTCAGAATTCATATCTTGAAGTTCTAACTTACCAGTACCTAAAAATGAGACCTTATTTGGAAATAGGATTGTTGCAGATATAATTAATTAAGATTAGGTCATAGCACAGTAGGGTGAGTTCCTAGTCCAATATGACTAGTTCCCTTAAAAGAATGGAAAATTTGTACACAGACACTTACGGAGGGAAGACTATATGAAGACATAGGGAAAAGATAGCCAGGTGACAACAGATGCAAATATTGGAGCGATATATCTGCAAGCCAAGTAATACTAAGGTTTGCTGGCAAACACCTGATGCTAAAACAGTCAAGGAAGGAATTTTCTCTACAGATTTAAGAGGGAGCATGGCCCTGCTGGCACTTTGATTCAGACTTCTGGCCTCTAAAATCATAAGACAGTAAATTTTTCATTGTTTTAAGCTTTTTAAAAAAGAAACTTGATCCCTATCTCTTACCATATATAAAAAATTAGATGCATTTTTGTGTAGTCTTTAAAATGGATTAAAGACTTAAATGTCAGACCTGAAACCACAAAAACCCTAGAAGAAACCCTAGGAAAAACTCTTCTGGACATTGGTCCAGATAAAGAATTTATGACTAAAACCTCAAAAGGAAAGGCAACTGCAACACAAATGAACAAGTGGAACTTAAACTAAAAATCTTCTACATAGCAGAAGAAAAAATTAACAGAGCAAATAGGCAACCTAAAGAATAGGAGAAGATATTCACAAACTGTACATCTGACAAAGTACTAATATCCAGAGTTCAAACAAGTCAGCAAAAAAAAGCAAATGACCCCATTAAAAAGTGGATAAATTACATGAATAAACACCTATCAAGATATCCAAATGGCATCAGGCATAGGAAAAGAAGCTCAATATCACTAATTATCAGAGAAATGCAAATAAAAACTACAATGAAATACCACCTTACATGTACACCATCAAAATGGTCATTATTAAAAAATAAAATTATAATAGTTGTTGATGTGGACATGGTGAAAAGGGAGTGCAAATGAATATAATCTCTATGTAAATCAGTATGGAGATTTCTCAAAGAACTAAAAGTAGATCTGCCATTCAATGCAGCAATCCTACTACTAGGTATCTACCCTAAAGAACAGAGGTCATACAAAAAGACTCCTGCACTCATATGTTTATTGCTACACAATTCACAATGGCAAAGATGTGGAATCATCCAAAATACTCATAAACTGATCAGTGGATAATGAAAATGTGATACACACACACACACACACACACACACACACACACACACCATAGAATATTATTCTGCCATAAAAAATGAAATAACGTCTTTTGCAGCAACTTGAATGGAATTAGAGAACATCATCCTAAGTGAGCTAACAGAAAACCAAACACCACGTGCTCTCACTTATAAGTGTGAGCTAAACAAAAGATCTGCAAAGACATATAGAATAGTAAAATGGACATTGGAAACTCAGAAAAAGAAGGATGGGAAGGGGTTAAGGGATGAAAAATCACCTATCGGGTACCATATGCACAGGTGGGGAGTACACTTAAAACCCCAACTTCTTTGCCACTATATAATGCATTCATGTAACCAAAAACTATTGAAATTACTTTTTTGAATAAAGGGAAATAAAAATAAATAATTTTAAATGAATTGCTAATGGTGTTGATGTAGCTTTTCTACCTACCCCCAACTTAATTCTCCTATTCCTCCCCAGAAGAAAGTTGTTGCCTATTACTGGACTGTTAGGTAGAATTTTTTTCAATGGTTCTGTCCTTTTCTGGATATTAATTTTTTGCAAGGAGTCCAGTTCCAACTCCCTGGCATGACCAAACCTTAGTGTCTCTGCCTCCAGGCAAGCATTAAGAGACCCTAAGGTGGAAGTGCAGTCTGGAGCTTTCACTGGGCTCACCATCTTGACTGGGAACCACTGCACCTCTTTTGACCTCCTAAAGCCCTTCTGAATCCTATAGTCCTGGGCATTTGATCCAGTTTCCAGTCCCTTATTTTATACCAACTTTAGAAGTACAAAATAGAGGATGTACCATTTCCTAACAAGACTATGAATTTTCAAGTATCATACTCCTTTTAAAGCAAGCTGAAAGAAGCCCTAAGAGTCTCTGCCCTATAGTAGATTGTACTTGTAAAACAATCTCTTTTTCAGAGAAGTATGTACCTATAATGTGGTTTGCTTTATAGAAGGGGTAATATTGTGGCCATCCAATAGTTACTGATAACCTACTATGGTCAAATTAATGAATTAAGCATTATAAGAATAAAATAAATGAATAAAGATTTGGTTTGCCTACCTTTCATGTTATCTATCTCAAATGATTATAATGTGTAATTGAAAACACAAAGTGTACTTCTTCATGATTTAAGTGTAATAATATCACTCATGGCTTAAATTAAGACTGTATCACTAATACTATAATTTGATTTGTATTTTAGAAATGTTTTAATATTTAGGGTTTTTTTTCCTAAGCAAACTTGAAAGTTGAGTGTTGGCCCCAACAACTGAATAAGAATAGTTTACTTTAGACCATTGGCTCCTTTGCCAGAGTTTAAAAATGGATTATTGTACTTCATTCTTTTGCCTTGTGCTGGCAGGAAATCACTTACATAGAGAAACTGCCAAGACGGTGTTTATGGAACTTACACAGCATCTTTCTCTCTGTGACTGTGTGTGAACACAAATTAAAGATGGATAACTGAAACACACTAGGCCACAGATTCCATTCTGTCATCTGGACCTAAACTAAAGCAAAAGTAATTAAGGCACATTCCAATGAAATTCTTTATCGACTATTCATTATAACTAGACATCTTTTTAACTAACACCGTTTAAAATTTCATGTAAAATGTCTCTATAATTTTATTTCTATCAAAAATACAATAAAGCACCATGAGTGTGAACTTACTGGAGTCACAGAAATTATTGTGGTCAGTCATCAGTCAAGAATGGAACGTACTAAACCAAAGATTTACTATAACTTGGATCTCTTTTTGTCTTTATTTTCCAGACACTGCAAATGGATGTAAGCAAGCTGAACATAACCTTGCTTCGGATATTCCGCCAAGGAGTGGCTGCAGCTTTAGGACTCTTACCCCAGCAAGTGCACATCAACCGCCTCATTGTAAGATGCCTATAGTTCACATTCCCAAAATTCAGGCTGTGCTTTTTATCACTGAGGGGCTTATGCTATAGTTCTGTGGCTAATGAGCCAAATCTGGCATACTGTCTGTTTTTGTAAATAAGATTTTATGAAACAGGCCACATCCACTCATTTACATATTGCCTATGACTGCTTTTTGCTGCAGTGGCAGAGTTGAGTAGTTGCAATAGATCATCAGGCCCATGAAGTCTAAACTATTTACTCTCTGGCCCTTTACAGAAAAATTTTGTCAACTCTGTCATCATTTAAGTCTAGCTACTCAGGCATGTATGAAGGGACTCAAAGTAATTACTTTACCAACTCAACACTACTCCCAAAATATTCTACATTAAAGTGAAACCTTCTGTATCAGATAACATTTCCAGAAAATGTCTGTTAAAACTCCTCCAATATATCAGTAGAATGATGAACAATGCACAAGGCAGAGGATTTTTAGTAAAGGATAAAGAAAAATTGACCCTGAAGACTGCAATCCAGATGGAAGGCAAGAATTGATAGTCTAGAAAAGCCAAAAGAAAACTTGGATGGCCATTTGAATGGGCATGAGGTAAACCCAAGTATCCATTCTACAGGGCCCACTCGACCTGTCAATCATCCAAATTCATTCTTTCCCCCCCTTTCCTTAGTGTCTGGGAACCTGGATAACACCCATCTATATGTTCTTATCTACGTTTGAAGGTGAATGTAAGCAAAGGCAAAGAGAAAAGAAAAGAAATTTAAATGAAATTATTTCTCCTTGTAAAAAGCTAGTCACCTAAGTTTTATATGAAAAAGGTACTATGGAATTTTTGTACAGTTTTTAAATTGTTCTTAATGTCCATTACAATGGAAGTCCAAGCAAGAACTGCACATTATCCCCACCTGAAATTGCTATGCTCCTACTGGAGCTTAGCTTCCTACTACACCAGCATCTGCATTCTCAGCTCTGGAGGGAATTTGCTTTATATTTTGGTTTGAAGTTTATGTTAGCATTACATTTTGCTCTGGAGTTTTTGCAGTGCAAAAAAACATTCAATTTTCTGTGTGTGAGGCTAAGTTGTTTCATTCCCCACAAAAACTTTTATTCTGTGAGCTAACAATGTTCTATGACTAAACAAGCTTTTAAAAAAAGTTTTAATTCAGTACTACAGAAGAGGAAATACAGCATTCCCTAATATCCTGAAAGAATGAAGTAGGTTATTTATATCCAGGGCATATGAGGGGGAGCTTCCTTAAAAAAAAAAATCCCATAATTTTTTTAATTGTGTATTTATTTTTACGTGTTTAAACTTCAGTCACCTTCAAAGTACTCTTCATGCAATGCAATACACCTATCAAGATGTTTTCAGTGCCCAAAATAGTTTTTGAACTTGTCGATTTTGATGCCTTGTAGTGTTTTTGCTGTTTTTTGATTCACCTCTTCCACATCAGTAAAATGTTTCTCTTTGAGGACTTTTTTCATGAAGGGAAACAAATAAAAATGTTGCTCTGGATGAGATGGGGTGAATAGGGAGGGTGGAACTCAAGGGTCCTGCCATGTTTGGTCAAAAACTGCTAAACACTCAGCGCAGCATGGGCAGGTGCACTTGTAAATTGTCTATAATGAAATGGGCAAACATGTGAAAGAATCTCCGAAAAAAATTCACTGAAGCCAAATGCAGCCTCTCATAACAATGTTAGCTAGGACACTGATACTAATGAGTTTCTGGAACACTTATCTAGTGGAGGTAGCCTGTACTACAAGAGAGCTGCCCTTCAAAAAATAATTCCTGGTTTTTTTTGGCCCCCCATATTATACATACATATATAAACATATATATTATATATATATATGTGTATATATATATATATATATATAGTCTAGATCCAAAATACCTATAATACCAGGACCCTTGTAGAACAGGCTTCTCCCGCTAGGTAAGTGTTCTAGGAACCCATCTGCAGCTTCGGTGTACCAGCTAGTGTTCTAGTGAGTTTCTTTTTTTTTTTTTCAATGAGTTTGCCTATTTTGTAATGGGTGATTTACAAGCACACCTGCCCATACCACAATGAATGTTCAGCAGTTTTTGATGAAAAGTAGCATGACACCCATGCCCCACCCTCTCTACTCACTTGATCTCACCCAGAGCAACTATTTTGTTTCTCCAGATGAAAAAAGTCCTCAAAAGAAAACATTTTGCTGATGTGGAAGAGGTGAAATAAAAACGGCAGAAGCATTAAAAGGCATGAAAATTGACAAGT
Organism: Carlito syrichta; assembly: GCF_000164805.1. Taxonomy (NCBI): domain Eukaryota; kingdom Metazoa; phylum Chordata; class Mammalia; order Primates; family Tarsiidae; genus Carlito; species Carlito syrichta. The sequence continues at coordinate 75,825 of NW_007254579.1, read as the reverse complement.
TCAAAAACTGTTTTGGGCAGTGCAAAAAGCATCTTGATAGGTGTATTGCCCAAACTGTTTTGGGCAGTGCAAAAAGCTTCTTGATAGGAGACTACTTTAAAGGTGACTGAAGTTTAAACAGGAAAGAATAAATACACAATTTTGTATAAATAAATTCCAGGGTTTTTCGATCCCTCCTCTTATCTTAGATATACTTTTATGCATACAGATTTAATGCAAATAATAGCTGTTTGTAAGGATGAAAGGGATTTGCTACACCTAGGGAGGGATAAGTATACTTTCAGGGATTGTTGATAGCATTGTTCAGAGTAGTTATTATAATAGGTAGAGTTATAATACCGCAGACTGCAGGGCATGGTGATTAAGAGCATGTGTTTTAGAGACAGAACCGTACTCCATTTTCAGGATGGCCACATTCCAGCTGTGTGACCATGGGCAAGCCACTTACCTGTGATTTGTAAAATAAAGATAATCATGAATCTATCTCCTTTGGGTGTGTGGCACATTAAATGAGATAAGAGATTTAAGGGACATAGGAGCATATCAGGCACAAATGCTCTGTTCCTACCATTATTGTTAGGTCATAAACATTTAAACTACTATAAACATATTTCACATCAGAATTTAGTTATTGTCTGTTGTTTCCTGCAAACATAACAAATGTTTTTTCTGAGTTGCTAGTAGTACATTGATACTCCATTTTATACCTGGCTGAGATTCTCATAAACTGCATTAAAAGAAAATTTTCTAGCAGGAGAGAAATCCATGTGCAAAAAAAAGAAAAGAAAAGAAAAGAAAGACTAACAGTTATTTCCTTCTATATGTGCATCATATAAGTTGTAAAAGATAATATTATCAATGACAATGTCATTTTTTCTGGTTTTTGCTTTGTGTGTGTAGATGCAGCGTATCAGCCATTTATGGTAAGAAATTGCAATCTCCATTTCATTTAATGAGGTCATACTAACAGGAAAAGTATCGTGATACTATATGCAGCATATGCATTTCTACCAAAGGATAGAGTTTTAAAGTGTGGCATATATGAAATGAAGAACAGAATCAAGGAAGGAATTTCAAAGCTCACCTTGCACCACCTTTCTGAGCTAATCCATCCTTCACATGAATACAAATTATTTTTTAAAATTAGAAAGAGTGGTAAAATCTAATATGCAATTTTACTATTATGTCAGGTTTTATATAATTCATTTGATTTTAAAATGCTTCTTTAAACACAACTACTCAGGAAACATCTGAAAAATATATTTCAAAAAATTACAATATAGAGTAGAAAATAAACCAACATCCAACAAAATATAAAATTACAAATCTTGGAGCACTAACTAATTGAAAGAAGGCCAACTCATTGAAAATATTTACATTTGAAGATTTTAGACTTTGAGTATATTAAGTCTACTAGAGAATAATTAATAAATGCAATCTCTGTGATGCCTTTTAGCATTCTAGGATTCTTATTGTCTTTATGTTTATAAAGGAAAGGTAAAAACATTACCCCAAGTAGTTTAAAATGTCCATAACACAAACAATCTTTTTTTACTAGGAAAAGAAGAACAGTGTTGAACTATTTGTGTCTCCTATAAACCGAAAAACAGGAATTTCTGATGCTCTGCCATCTGAGGAAGTGCTGCGTTCACTTAATATCAATGTTTTACATCAAAGTTTATCCCAATTTGGGATTACAGAAATCTCCCCTGAGGTATGTTGTATGAAATATTTCATTTAAAAAATTGCACAGTTAGCAAGATATGATAACTCAACCTCAAGAGGCTTTGAGAGGAAAGCTGTTATTGTATGCTATTTGATAATTTTAAGAAATCTCCCCTAAGAGTATGAATTCTCTTATCTTCACATTATATATGTTTATTTCTTAAGGAAATTTATTTTCGCATTAAAATTTTACTTTTTGATACGTTCTTCTTTAAATCTTCAGGACATTGTAACTTATTTTTACTTATCCAAGAGCATACAGAGTATTTGTAAATTGATAACTTGAAACTGATGAGTCAAAAAAAACCCCTCAAATCTTTCTTTCTTAACAGGTACCCCCTCCTCATTGCCTTCATACTCAAAATAGTCACTAGACAACTCACCTTTTCCCACAACTTTGGAATTAATTTGAAATGTAACTTTTCTTTTGTTGAAAAAAAACAGTTTTAAGACTTATGGATATTTTCTTCATAGTATTTTCCAAATTTGGTACTTTTTAAAAATTCCCTCTCCCACCTCCGCCATCTCGCTCCTGAGTAAATTTAGTTCCCTTTCCACTTCTCCTACTCCATCCCACTCTAACAAACTTGCTGGAAGGATCACCATCCCAAATATATTTAATTCAATTCATAGACTCAAGGATTAGACCTTGAGGGAACATATGTGAACACTTTATAAATATAGAAAGCAAGGCCCATAGAAATTAAGTGACCCTCTCAAGGTGACAAAACTAGAGAGGCATAAAGCAACACTTAACATCTACATATCTTGATTTCTAACCTAGTCCCCTTTCCATTAAATCCCACTACCTCTTATTTCAGCAAATATGGGTACGCTATAAAAAACTTTGGTACAAGACTGAGTTTGAATTCCAAATCCAATACTTAAGATTTGTGTGGCCTTGGGAAGACCATTTAACCTCTGTGAGATTGTCTGCCTTTTCATAGTGTCAACCCCACTGAGCCTCAGTTTCTTCATATCCAAAATGGGTATAGTCTTTATCTTATAGGCTTAAAATATGGATTCAATTTTTTAAATATATGTGGAGACCTTCACATAAAGTTGACACCAAACAAATGTAATTTAAATGCAGGATGGGTTGGCAGAATGAGAATATATTTCAACATTGAACTGTGACAGTCACAACCCCCAGCTGGTCTTCCTGTGTTTGATTTTGCTCCCTTTCTTGTCCCTTTCCCCAACACACCCAGCATGTTTTTTTTTTTTTTTCTTGCCACCAGAGTCATCTCTCTCAACAGATATCTGATCATGCCCTCCTAATTGCATGATTCTTTTTTGGCTTTCAAAATACTACAGAATGAAGTGTAGATTTATTAATTTGGTATAAATTCCTTTGTATGCTGGGCTTTATAATTGTTGAACAATACTTTCCTAGTTTAGGTTTCAGTCATTTTAAACTTAATAGATCTTATACTATCTTCACACTCCCTCTTCCCTTCATGCTTGTGTGTGTGTTGCTCCTTCTACACAACTTTAATCTTTCAAGATCTCTCTACCATTTAGCAAAACCTTCCCTTGTACCTCCACACACGTGGGTGCTCATTGCTTTGTGTTCTCATTGAACTTAGAACAAACTCCCCTTATCCTATGTTGACTGCCAAGTTCATCTCTACACTATGGGTTCCTTGAGAGCATGTGGCATGTCATTTCATGTGTTATCATTGCCTTCATTTAGTGCCTGGCATACAATGGGCACACAATAAAAAATGAAGTCAACAAATAGCCCAGCTCTGTGCTAGGTAGTATCCAATGTCAGAAAAATAAATACACAAGAAAAATAAACTACATGGTGCTTACCCTTAATGAATGTATACTCTAATAGGGCAAATAAGATACAAATAGATAACAAGAATATAGAACTATGATAGAGTTACTACACTGGGTCATGGGAGCCTTGAATAAGAGAACCCCTTGTGCTTTAGAAAGACCACAAAAGAAGGTCAGCAGGAGCTGAACCACCCTGATCCCTCTCAGCCCTGCCTGCATCTGAATCTGAAAAGGCTCCCTTTGTGTGCCAAAGCAAACCCCATTGCCACAGTCTAGGCTCTTCACAGACTGACTGGCACACATGTTGCCTGGGATAATTCCTTTTTAAATTTTAAAAAGACCATTAGATTAATGCTTCCCACAAGATTTTAGCATTCTTCCTTGTTGCTTTATTCTGAGTTAGATGGCATCCTGAACACTTCAGAAATATGGCAACTTATTAAGTCACCCAGATATGCTAACCAAGAGAAACTCACCATACAAAAAAGAACTAGTTAAAAGTCAAGTACTTAGGGGTCCTCCAACACACCCCAGCCCAATGCAGGTGAGGAGCTTAGTCTAACTGCCTCTCGCAGAGTTATTAGCCCACAACAGAACACAAGGTCTGTACTGCACTTGAATAATGAAAGTGTATTTGATAGTCAAAATGTGATATTTCTCATAAAATTGTGGGAAGCTAAAAATCTAGAATCTAGAAATTATGTATTATAGGAGACAAGGAAGTGTCTGAATGGGACATAAGGAGCAATTCATCAAGGACAGATGGATTGTTTGAACCTTTTATTCAAACACCTTAGAAGGGACCAGGCAGTACTCATTGGCCTATGACCAGAAGCTCTAAATGCAGAAACAGGGAAAAGCTGTCTGTAGTGAGCAGGCAACGCAGTGGGGAGCTACTTGGTACAGACACAGACTAAAGGAATGCTGCAAAAACATTTGTTGATAACTGCCTCAAGCTGGCAAGTGGTATTCTGTGAGTTTCCCCCATCTTTATTCATCTTCCTGTGGTTAATGTTTTATAACAACTTATGCTTCAACACATTCTTTCACATTTTAATCTTAAAATTATAACATGCTATGGTAACATGTTTATTAGCAGAAAAGAGTAACATCGTATTTTTGGCTTTTCATTCTTTCCATGAATTATAAAGCATCATGAGTGATGTCTCAAAGCATCTATTCTTAAACTTAGGTTAATTGCTTTCATGGAAGGATGTGTTTTGTTGTTGTTGTTTCTTTATATGCTTAATTTTTTTATTTAAAATGACTCTTGAAAAACAAATATACCATAGAAAACTATCTTTATTCAGTCATCTGTTTTCATGTCTAATCTAGGTGTCTTAAAAGAAAAGACAATATTTCTTTTATATATTTCATGTGGTACCTAGAACATTGTAGGCACTTGATATAGGTACTCATTTCATTAAAAGCTACTCATAAAGATAAAACTAGGCCTCCTTCTGCCTAATAAATAAAATCCCAGATAAATGAAAGGAAATGTTCTTACAAAATGAATTAAATATGCATTGAAAAATAAGCCCTGCATTGATATTGCAAACAAATGATTTAGGCTTTTTTTTTTTTTTTTTTTTTGGTGTTTAATTGCAAATTACTATACTTTCACAGATCTTTTATTTCAAAAAAGGAAGCAATCTTCTTTAAGTAACTGGCCAGGCCAAGTAGAGTGTTCCCACATAAAATCCCAGCACTTTGAGAGGTGTAAGCAGGAGAAAATTTGATGCCAGGTGTTCAAGACCAGTTTGGGCAACATAGTCAGACTCTGTCTCTACAAAAAAAAAAAGAAATTTTTAAAAAATTAGCCTGATATGGTGTGGCTACTCAGGAGGTTGAGACAGAAGATTGCTTAAGCCCAAGAGGTTGAGACTATAGTCATCTATGGTGGTACCACTTCACTCCAGTTCGGGCAACAAAGTGAGACTCTATCTCTAAAATTAAATAAATATCACTGTACTGACTGATACATCCATGGCATTTTCCCAAAAAGAAAGAGACTTATAACATATAAATATAAACCATAATTCATGAGTTTGGTGATTGTTCCTTCAAACTAGGAACACCAGCCAGCAGTCTAGTCGAAAGAATTATTCACATAGCCATCCAGTGCTGAGGAGCTATACAATTAATGTTAGCATATATTCAGTCATTCAGACAAATTGTTCACCTTATGCACAGTGCAGAGACAGAAGTCTTACTATGTTGCCCAAACTGGTCTGGAACACCTGGCATCAAATGTTCCTCCTGTTTATACCTCTCAAAGTACTGGGATTATGTGTGGGAACCACTCTGCTTGGCCTGGCCATTTACTTAAAGAAGGTTGCTTCCTTTTTTGCTTGGCATATATCCAAAAAGGCATATTGTTGTAGGATACATCTCATTTATGTGCCTAAATCCATCAAATTAGCCAGATAATTTATAACATTTCTACTCCATTCTTATTCTATGAGCTTCATCTCTTCTAAAGAGATATAGCTCCTAAAACCTCTGTATCTCTGTAACACTTCTCCTAGCATTTGGGATCAGAATTGGTTAAAATATTTATAGAAAGAGAAATAGAGAAAGAAAGAGAAGAATGAACTACAATGCATTGAATTATTAAATAAGACGTAGAGAAGCCATTGTTATCTATACAGGAAACTGCCCAAATTTTAAACAATACACCCAAACAAAACCCATCAGCTTCTTTCACTGCAACTAAGTTAAAGAGCAAAGCAATGTAGCTATGAAATAAGACATAAAGAAGATACCGTGACATTAGTTTGACCCAGCCATAAAGCCTCTGAATTACTGAGCCCTCAGTCCCCTGACAAAATATAAAAAGCATCAGTTTAACCCTATGCAAATGTTAGATTGAAGATTCATGCGAATTATAGTCTTTTGGCTTATGGGATCTTAACAAACTTTTCCATTTATTACCCTTCCCTTATCAAGTTTTTTAGATCTCTGTACAAATATAGTAGTGCTCAACAGGAGTATCATGACTCAGAAAGAAACCTATTTACCAAGAAAGTGCAGTGACTAAGTTCTAGAAGTTCAAAACATGTATCTTTCTAATTGGGGGTGGGGGATGGGAGGGTGGGAAGTTAATTCTTTCATCGTTACTGCTTCGGTTAAAAAAGAAAACAAAACAGGTTTGTCTTAAGCAGAAAGGAACATGTTGATATTCTAGGAGTTGTAGAACTGTAGGAAAAAAAAAAAAGAACCAAATCGGGTTAGGAACACAAAATCTCTTTCCACCCACCTAACCACCCCTTTTTATCCAAATTTTACATGAGTTTAAGCTCAGATCCTTATTCTTAAATTTGACAAATTTATGCAGCCTACTTGAAGGCTTAACAAGTTTGCTTTTATAGCAAACAATGGATGCTATTTAGTTGCCTGTAAAAAAAAATTCATTCCCATATTTATACCTAATTTCTACAAGAGTTCTTTTTATTGGTTTCCAGCTATGTTTATAGAGACATTGGAACAATAATTGATATGATTGAAGTCAAAGAGGTGAAAGAAGATTTGTCACTTTGAACCCAAAATTTCCTTTCCAGCAGGATACTTGTTTTCCAATCATTACATCAACCAAGTATTTTCAGAATCACCATCAATTTACTATTTACGTATTTTTTCAATATATATCTAAATTATTTCTTGTACTTATGCATCTATCTTTGTCTTACAAAGTAGGCCCGATATTATAATGAGCACATCAATGCTTTACAAGTAAAGGAAATAGAAACTTGACTACTTCAAGCAATTAATAAGTCTTTCTCCAAATAACTTTTATAATCACAATTGAACTTAAAGGTCTTTTCTGTTTTGCACTAGCTCATTTTCCCACCAAAACTTGTTTGAGTTCCAGAATAAAAGTTTTCATAAAATATTTTTCAAGGCAAAGATTTATTTTTGTGTGATTTGTAAACATGAGTTATATTTTATTTTTTAAGGCTTAAAAATAGATTAACAATGATTTCCAAGTTCAGACACCTATGAGGCATGTTTTATTCAAGTCTTTCTTAATCATTGGAGACAATATCCAAGGAGAAATACGTAACCTCACTAGCAGGAATGAAAAAGCAACCTTCAACAAAATGAAATTTTACACAAGTGGATGCATTTGCCTTGATTTAACCTTTATGTTTTTCCTAATCATGAACCATTTTGTTTCAAGTTAAAATTTCATTAACTATAAATCTATGCTGTCACTAAATTATAAGACATAATTTATTCTAAGAAATTATTTTAGTCAATATGCTTTTTTAAAAAGAACGGATGAAATAAAACTAAGAAACTCATTCACATTTTATTCATGCTTCTTCTCCACTCTAATACTCCCAAAGTAGTGAACAAAAATGACAAAAATCAGAATAAAACTATGTATTTTACCCTTTATTACCAAATAATTCTGAACTTCTTGGTGTTCCCTGCTATTTTAAATATATATATATAATATGCTAAATATGCATATGATTGAGATTGTACTTTAGCCAGATTTTGACAAAATAGACTCCATTTTTTAAAAAAGGATGTGATAAAGAAAAAAAAGGAGGAAATAATCCTGACATTGTTGTTCTGTTTTTCAATACATCACAAGCTTTTGTTTGCACCTGTTTCACTTTTGTTTAAAAGTAAAAAGCAGTGTTACAGCACATAAACCAGGGTGTTGATGCTGTGGGAGGAGACTTAAAACAGAGTAAGGAAATCTTCAGAAACAATATCCTGTCACAGAAAAGAACAGAACTCTCTTACCTATGAGCCAGGTAGTTTCCAAGAGAAATGGTGAGGGACATTTAGGAAACCCAGGACCTGAGGATGCTATGCCCAGCATGCTTGCTCCTCGCACAGGAGACTAAACAATCTCTTGATGTCTAGGGTGACAGTCTGTTGTCTTAGAGCAGTTTAAGAAGCCGCTCTGGTAGCGAGGGGTGTAGGTGTGTTCCACTACACTGAATGAAATAAAGCTAAAAATATGTTTAGTGTCTGATAAGAACGCCAGTTTTCTCAGGCTCTCATTTAACGTCGGACTTTCTGTTTTGCTTTTAAAGAAAAATGTTTTACAAGGGCAGCATGAAGCGGACAAAATCTGGAGCAAAGAAGGATTTTATGCTGTTGTCATTTTTCTCAGCATCTTTGTTATTATAGTAACGTGTTTGATGGTAAGTTTGCTTCTTTGTGTACTTTATCCTTTGCTGAACCCACTGCTTAATATTATTGGATACATTGCAATTTGAGTGAATGCTAAAATGACTTGGGTAGCAGAAGTAAGACTGTGATCCTGTTAGATTAGATATATTTCATATTTGACAGCAAAGCGGTTGCTAAAGGAAAGCCTATGGAATTATGGATGCTGACCTGAATAATAAGACTGTAATTGCAATGAAGTTCTTAGTAACTTGATCAACCCTGAGAATAAAGCTTTAGAAAGTGATTTACTGAGGCCACTGAAGCCCTCAAAGTCATTAAAGTCTCATGGGCACACTTTGGGCTTACTTTATTTCCTCTTTTATATCATCTTTATGGGACTCAGGAAAAATTTTAAAAAGAGATATGTCTTTGGGGCAAGCTTAGTCCCTTAGGGAATGGTTGATTTCCTTATTTTTAAAGGTCCTTGAAAGCATTCTGTGAAAAGGAGATGATTATAGCCTCAGAGGCTAAATTAGGTTAGACTACCTACTAATTTTTTTAGGTGGATAAATAGTATGAAAATATTAATCTAAATATTGCAGTAGCTCTGTGACAATGTGTAGCCTTTGGACACATATTCCTAATTTTAAAAATTGAGCCCAAAATAAACCTAACCCACTAAATTAGGCAATGCTGTTTGGTATTGTATGAGTTAATAGTTACCTTTTCAGTAGCATAAGTTTTTTGTTTTGTTTTTTTTTAAACGCTTAAAAATTTCATGATGTGTGTAATATTCAAAGTTTACAAATGGATTTTAATGTTTTTTCTTGTGCGCTGTGTTCTTTTTAATTTTGCATACTCTAAAAAATACATTTTTTAGTTTTTAAATACCCCCTAAGACATTCTGCTCCTTATTCTACCCACAATCAAGTGCTGCTAAGCATTTTACTGGATTTTGTTCATTTGTGCTCCCCCTGCTGTGCTCCCTTTTTCTGTTGGAAAGATTAGGGCTCAGTCTGGAAAGAAAGAGACCTCATGGGTCTAAATTTGAAGAATATAAAACAAATAAGGCCCTAAATAGGGTAGAGTCGGGCATGTTTCCTAGAGTCCAAAATATAGGAAGTAGCAAGAATATCCTGAAGCTTCTGTCATAATGAATTCAGAGGCATCTCCAATGTGTTGGGTATTCAGAAAGAAAATTTCTAAAAATTGTGACTCAATAAACAAGAGAATAATTTCATAAACAAGTAAGAAAATGAATTGTTATATTTTAGATGGTTGAATTAAGGGAAAAAATAATGAGAGAAGGTTGGAGGTTTTATGGACATTGTGGCACAGACTTCTGGACATTTCTTACTGTTTTAAAGGGTATGGTTCCTTGTTATGGTCAATTGCACTTGAAACTGTGGTTCTTCTTTCTTTAAAACAGGAAATCTCAAGGGCTGTTCTCTCTCTTGTCAGTCACAATTGGGGTGTTTTTCTGCTTCACAGATGAAAAAAGATGGAGATAGAAAGGGGTAGAGGGTAATAAAAATGGAGACTGTTCAAGGGATAAATGGATGTAATTCAGAAGAGCAAAGGCTAAGATAAAAGGAAGGAGGTGGGGAAACAGATCCGTCCCTACCCTCTGAGTAGTACAGGGCAGGAGAGACAGAGCAGAGCTTGCTATGAACATATAGGATACATTCCAGAGTCTGCATTTCTAACTCAGCAACCACTTGGGGCCAGAGCATGACTCAAAGGAGTATTTCAAAGGTATAGCTGATTGCTCTCTCGGGTTAGTCAGTAGATTCATCCATTCATTCAATCAACATATTTCTGCAGAGTATCCACTGTGGGCTTATTTGTTGTTGGCACAGTGAGCAAAGGAGAAAACTAGACAGATAAGGTCCCTGTTCTCTTGAAGTCTTTTTTATAGAAGGGTGACACAGACAATAATTAAGTCAAAGTGAGGCCCAAACTTTACCTGTACAATGACTATTTGTATATCTAACCCTGAATTGTACTCCATATCTTTAAAATAAAACAAAATAATCAAATAGTGAATAAAAAATAAAAACTATAGAGACAGTGAAAAGATAGTGGCTGCCAGAGCTTGGTGGGGGACGGGAGGTGGCTGGTGGTGGGAATGATGAGGTAGAAGACAGCAGATTTTAGGGCAGTGAACTATTTTGTATTCTATGATGGAGACTACATGACATTATGGATTTATCAAAATCCACAGAATGCACAACACAGACTGAGTCCTAATATACCCTGTGGACTTTAGTTAATAATAATACATCAATATTGGTTCACCAGTTGTAACAACTGAACTACACTAACGCAAGATGTAAGTCATAGGGGAAACTGCAGAGGTAGGGGAGATGGGCATATGGGAACTAGGTACTTTCAGCTCCATTTTTATGTAAACCTAAAACTGCACTCAAAAGATAGTGTATTAATTTAAAAAAAAAAACTAAATAGTGATAATTGCCACAAAGAAGGTAACATCATAATGAGTGAGTGGAGCAGAACAACCTGACGCGTTTGAGACCAATAGATGAAAATGTGGGAAAAGGACTCCCCCACCTCACCCAGCGGAGAGTACAGTGGGTGGAACGAGAATAAGCTTAGCCTGTTCAGGATCAAGGGGAAGGAGGAAACTGAGTGTTTTAGTCAGAGTCTTGATGTGATCCGCTGTGTGTGTTTAAAAGATCACATTCTCTGCTGATGGAGAGTAGTTAGGGACAGAGGATGGGATGAATTGTGGGAAGAGGAGGAACCTTCTAGAGGCTTCCACAATAATCTGATGAAGAAGATGTTGTGGCCAAAACAGGTAGTGAAGAGAGAGAAGTGAAGAATTGGGATCTATTTGAAGGTAGAACTGACAGGACTTGCTGTGTTCTCATTCTCAAGGAGAAGGAAAAAAGTTAAGGATAACTCCCAGATTATCTGGCTTGAGTGCCTGTGTTCCCATTTTCTGGGAGAGAAATATGTTGGGGTAGGGACTAGTGTATTCAGATAGTTCTTGAATAAATGAAAGGAGAAATTAAGATGATCGATTTCAAACACTATCTTAAATTTTCATATGAAAGAGTCACTTAAAAAAGTAACAGGGGAACCAGCAGCACACAGACAGGAAATTGATATTTGTAGGAAAATAAATACTACCGAACAGGATTAAGATGAAGCTAAGTTTATCTGATGCAATTCACCACAGAGAAATTAAGAGTTCGCATTTAGGGGAATGTCAAGTGTGATTCTCTAAAACAAGCTCATCTGTATAAGTGTTCAAATATTTTTAATAATTACCTTGATTTAAAGTAAGGTTTTTGCTGGGATCTCTCAGTAAAAGTTGTGTGATTCTGAAAGACATACTTCCGATTCTGTTTCCTATAGTTTTGTTGATTCCTTGGCAAAGAGAAGATGTAACTCAGAATTTTCCTATAACATCCATTATATTTATGAAAGATCAAGTGCTGCTGTTTGCATCCAGCCTTCCTACATACCATAGAAAGGAAAAGCATGTGGTTTTATTATGAAATTATATAACTAAATTACTGTCATGGAGGGTTGCATGTACTGTATAACAATAACATGAGATCCGGCAAAAATTTTGAAATGTGGCATATTGTTTACTTTCCTTAAAATATTTTTTTTAAAGTTTCCAGGCATAAAATTAGACAGGCATGACATTTTCAAATATGTGACTTATTTAGTACCTCACAAATGTGAATGTAGAGTGGGTGGAGCAACAAATAGACAAATACAATTTTCCAAGAAAAAATGTGTGGGCAACTTCCAAACCATTCAGTCTGTTTTAGATGAAGGAAACTTATTACTGAGAAGAATTACTTCTTAAACTTGAACCAGTAATAGAAAGAACACCAGTTATCATCTAAATTAAACCTTCAAACGCACCTATAGGTTTATAACAACTGCAAAGACATTTATGCAGTGTAGGTCGAGATATCTACAGGCCAGATTGCTTCTGGAAAGTTTTAGAAATCATATAAAACAGCTGTTTGGGTCAATAAAAGCACTGGCCTGTTAGATCCATAGGACAGCCTGTGTTGCAAAGAGCCTCTCTAGTCTGGTAGCTGAAGCAAGAAAGCCTATATCAAACCATCTGCTGTAGCCCAAGCATTACACAGTAAATACATGTCAAAAGTGGACATAAATAGCCACACTTTTTAACTTGTTGTCTATAATCCCTAGGGACTAAGAGAAACAAGACTATATTTTTAGCTGGAATCATTGGTTATGGAATCATTTCCAAAGTAAGCATATATCTCAAACTAATTTTCATCTTTTTTCTGTATTAAGAAGAATTCAACCCTCTTAATAATAGCAATAGCAACAATAGTAATAATTCTTTTTTATTTATTGCACACTTATTGGTACTTAAACTGATACTAAATTGACTGTCTGGTACTAAACAATATATTTTGGTTTTCTAATTTTACTAATGAGAGAAACCAAGATTTAGAAAAGGTAAGAGACTTGACCAAAAACATGCAAGGAATAGGCATTTGGTATGTGGTGGGGGAGGGTGATAAGAGAGGGGAGGAATTCAAACCCAAGGCTGTCTGGATAGAAAGTTTGGACTGAAATTCTTTATCAGGATTTTTTGATTCTACAAGGGAATCACACTTTGATTTCTTTTAGTCCGATCACTCTGTCTTGTGGATAGCTATTTCTGGCCACAAATGGGTCCAGTAACAGTTGAGAATGGCTACACTTATCAAAGCCATTCCACCCAGGCAGAACTGATTAATGGGTGCCACACCATTCCTGTGTGCCATGGGCACACCTCTATTTTTGCACTTAGTACTTTGGACTGGACATAATGTTTGCACATCTGTCTCTTCTGGAGTCTGTCAGTTTCTTGAGGACAGAGTTCTGTGCTACCTTTGTATCCATGTAATTTTATTTATGGAGCGTAGTACGGGTTGATTCATGTTTATTCAAAGAAAAGAATGAATGAGCTCTTTGAGAGCTAGCTGTAAATACTATAAAGAACAAATGCTACAGACTGTTGGTTGGTGGCATCACTTTAAAATTCGAACATATTTTAATCCAAACAGAATGCTTCGTGCTACTTATGAGATATTTTAATGAAAATTATAAACTGCAAACAAATTGCATAGGATTTTTTTTTTTTTTTTTTTTAGCTTTCTCCCATTGCTGTTTCTCTGGTTCACTTGTTCCCACTATTGTGTTTTTCTCTTGCTATCGTGTTTGACTTGTAGGTTACTCTCATTCTATAATACTTTCTCTTTTCCTTTTTCAAATGACTTTATCCATCATTCAAATATGCTTCTAAAGATAAAGGGAAAATGTTGACTTGCCATTGCTATAGTAAGTCATTAGATTGAGTTTTAAATACAGCATGCATTTACAGAGAGAAATATGCATATGCTGTATTCCAGACCTCAATCTGTGCAGAAAAATCTCTGACACACCTTTCCAGAGATTTTGGGAAAGAGGTTTTAGAGAAGGATATGAGGATTTGGAAGAAACAGTAGCGTTGAATGATCACATGTCTAGAAGTGAGAAAACCTGGATTTTAGATTTTATTTCCAACCTTCCCTAAATCATGCAAATACTCTGGGCTTAAATATGAAATGAGGAGATGATACCAGATGATTTTAAAGATTCCTTGAACCACTTCCCGGCAGCAGCACTAGTGGTATTTTGAACTGATTATTATTTATGTTGGGGTGGTGGTCTTTCCTATGCTTTGTAGGGTATTTTACAGAACCCCAACCTCTGCTCACTAGATGCCAGTAGCACTCCTTCTCTTTTCCCTCCCCCCCTCCAAATATGATGACCAAAATTATCTCCAGACATTGCCAAATATCCCCTGAAGGGCAAGATCCCTGCCAGTTGGGAATCACTGCCTGATAGCTTAATTTCATGATCACTTTCCTATTACTAAATACAAGCTTCTTCAATTTTTTCCACATTTTTCCCAACAGCCCAATGTCGAGTATTTTAGACAGTGACTTAAACACATTACACATTCCCCAGGTCTGCATTCCCTTAATTAAAGATGTAGAAATCAGAGACAGGTTGAAAAGTTGACCTCTAACCAGAGATGAAGTAAACAGATGACTGACTGTAAAATATGTTACAAAGGTTCCTCATCAAAAATATAAGCTTGTGAATGATAAGGAAGGACTTTGGACTAGACCTTGTTTCACACTATTATAATCATAAAAGTGACCTGTCAAGAACAATTGAGAAGGTTAACATTACCTTGGCTTTCTCATTTTCATTGTTGAAATATGTTTCTCTAAAATTCAAAGGTAAATGAGGCAAGCAAATGTTCTGATATACATATATATTTAGACATGAAGAGCTTAGAATGTGCAATATATGCATTATCTTCTTCTACTAAATGTATTTTTGTCAAGATGCAGATATATATGTCTCCTTCATTCGGGAAAATAACTTGCTTGCAATTAAAAAAAAAAAGAAACTATTCAATCTTAAATCCCATTGTCTCATCATTCAATACCAATCAGATGATACATATATTATAAGCTTAAGATATATGTATCATTTAATTGGTATTCTTCCAGTGTGGGTTTTGTTTTTATACTACGAGTGTCATGGAGACTGAAAAACATTAAGTTAAAAACCTTGGGCACTGTGCACCTGATAAAGCCATTCATCTTCAGTTTTTTTCTATCCAGTAGCTTAAAAAACATAATTTCCTTGTTTGAAAGTAATTATGATAAAGATAAGAAGGCTTGTCACTTAGTATTAGACATGGTCTTTTCTTACTCAGTAATATTTGTCATGTGAATATTCTAAATCTCTTATTTTTCAAAATTTAAGATTTAGCTTTACCCTACTAGAGTCAATAAATACTACCATTATAAAAGTTTCCAGGTTATGAGGAAACGAATGGACATAAAAGATAGTAAGTTTTCTCCTTCCTTCCCTGGCAGTTCAATGTATAATATGCATTTCTCGTTATACTCATAGGTGCATAGTTTTTTTCCTTAGGGAGACTTCCTTGCAATCTACAAAAAGCACACTCTCAAATTTAGTGGTCTTGAAACCCATTGGTGAGAATCAGACCTGTCGCAGATGTGGTTTCATAGTCAATCTTAAGAATGGTGGTGTGAGGAAGAACAGCAGCAGAAGTGTACAAGGGTGGTGGAAAATGCTTAGGACTACAAGTCAGAACTGCTTTAGGGTTAGGCTCTGCCCCAACTAATTGTTGGCTTCCTGCAAGCCCATTGTTCAGAGAGACCTGTTTCCTCCATGTGCAATGAGGTCAGAAAGATCTCTAATGACCATTCTCACTCAAATTCTTTCTATCTCTAATTTAAAAGTAGTTCAGTGTACATTCACCCTTATTTTTCTACCTCTCTTAGCCTTCTTTCTTGTTACTTCAATTTAGGATGTTGGATCTGAGATTTAGTTTAGTTTCATGCTTTGTTTAAGTAATTTTAAAACTTTTTATATTACAATTTCTAGCTCTTTAGTTTTTAATCTTGAATTATCTTGTTCATGATTGTGAGTATATCCTTAAGTAAATTTTTTTTCAGAAAGAGACATGGGTAATATAGTTTTGTAGACTTTGTATATTTGAGAAATTCTTCTTGTTGGCTTTATGTACATGAACATCAATTTGTCTAGGTATAAAATCCATGCATCCTTTGAAATATACTTTTATTCCCAAAGTGATGAGAATTACTCCTTTTCTTCTCACATTTACTCTTCATTCAATTGACATACGTGGATTTGAGGATTTTTTTTAACCTAAAACCTTTTCTGATTCCATATCTCTAAGTTCTGTAGGAACAGAAGGCATCTATTTTGCTCACAGCAAAATATTCTCTACCTTTCATAGCACATGACACAAAGTAGGCAAGGAAAAATCACTTTGAATGACTTCCTTCTCTTTCATTTAATCTGGTTTATCATTTACAATGACTCTCTCTGACTTCCATGTCCTATCTTTTCTCTTGTTTTCATACTCATCTCCTTATTCTTTCTTTCTACGTTTCATGCACTCTCTCAAGTTTGACGTCTGTGAGTACCACTGATTTTATTTTCTGCACTGTCGGTTCCGTTTTTTATTGCTTGCAAAGAAGACTTACATCCTGCTACTGAGTTTTCAGTTGTTTAGATTCTTTTTTTAAATCTCAGTCTATCTTTTCGTCTTAGATTGTTGTGCTTCTTATTTTATCTTGATTCTTTCTGATAATTGTATTTTGCTAAACAGACTTTATTTTCCCAATATTATTTTAAGAATACTAGGCAAATATTTTCTAAAACTGAACTGAAACAAATTCTCAAACGTATTTATTTCCTCCATAATTTCAGACAAATTCTTCTCTAATTTTCTTTCTAATTTTCTGTTTATAATCCTGCTACAAGAAATAAATATATATTCATATACACATATATTTAGATTGTATCTTTCCAGGAAATTTGAAATATCGAGATTACTAGAATTTAAAGGAATTTTGAAGTGGTAAATATAATTGCAAAGTTCCAGAAAAGCCAAAAATAATACTCATTCAGCTCATAGATTCCAGAAATTAAACAGGGGAGTTCAATTGGCTTAAAACTTCCTCAGATGCAGGTGTCATCACTGCTGTATGCCTTCAGATAATTGCAGGTAGTGAGTTAAGTGACATTTTTATGGGAATTAAGACTTAAGAAAAGACCTGAGAAAAGACTTGAAGAAATACCAGGATATCTAGTTTCCTCAGGAATTGGAATAGAGGCACCAGCATTAAAAAAAAAAAAAAAAAATAGAAAGGGCTATAAAAAGGAAAGCCTAAGGGCACAAATTAGAAATTTTACTACTTTGCTCATCTCACAATTTGGTCTGTGGAATGGCTCAGCAAAATCAGTCCAATTCTTTTAAAAGTGAAAATCCTATAATTTGTGCATTGAGTTAGTCATACCAAAAGAAACTCTGAGAATGAAAGTAATCCTTTTGCTTTTTTCTACATGCATTAAAAATGAAGGGAAAGAAAATTAGGATTGCCCAAATTATTATTTGACAGATGCCCTAAATTTAATTTTGTTAAGTGTTTACCTGACACTCAAGTTGATGTATGATTAATGGAATATTTACCAACATAAGAAATTATAATTTATAGCATAACTATTCTTTTATCAATCATTTGCAAGACTTCTTCCCTCTATGCCAGACTAGATTAGATCTCTGCTTCTATAAATGTCATATGTCTGTGTTTCATGGCTGTTCCTTCTATAAGCCTACCATTTCAGTCATCTCAAGTAAGAATTCCCGTGTGATCAAACTAATATTGCTTTTGAATATGTCTGTGAGGAACAGATTTCATGTACACAAATATTTGTTATATATGTGCAACACAACTAGAAATACCAACATATTACCTTGAGAAAAATCTCAATACCACAAAACTGAAAAACCATCCTACTTTTGCTTACTTTATCATTGAAGCTTTATTCTAGGTTGGGATGGAACAGATCATACTCTGTTATTTAATGTGAGAAAATGTGACAAAATTCCCTTATATCTCCTTTTGTAGATACTTTACAGATTAAAAGAAAGGTTTCAACTTTCCTTGAGACAAGATAAAGAAAAAAACCAGGTGATCCACCTATCACCCATTGTACTACAGCCAGCACAGTCTGAGGTGAAGTCAGTCCACAGCATGGTCCAACCTGAGCAGGCCCCAAAGGTGCTGAACGTTGTTGTGGACCCCCAAGGCCGATGCACGCCTGAGATCAAAGCTACCACCTCTACCTCTGTCTGTCCTTCTCCTTTCAAAATGAAGCCCATTGGACTTCAAGAGAGGTAAGACTGTGTTCTGTATCCCTCTACTTGTGGCTTCTTACAATTTTTTAAGAGTGTTCATTAACTAAATAAAAAAAGACCTAGAAATGATTGACATAATTGGGTAGAATCATTCACCAATGGACACCAGGATGAAGTAGTATTTCTTGTCTCCCAAAATAATATAGCTGTGTTATATTTAATGTTTCAGGTACCTCTGATTCTGTTAAGCTTGTATAGACCCAAGCATAGTCCATCTTCAGCTACAAGGCATTTTCTATTACAATTTATTGAGTCCTTATTGAGGTTCACTGACCTCACATGATGCTATCTTGTTTAATTGTCATCAAGCTCTGGTAGGTAGAGGGATTGAGAAAGAACTCAGAGTGTTTCCTGCAAATATCCACATTATTTGGAGTCAGATAGAAGGAGACTAAATCACAAATTAATTTTATACAAAGTTTTACCTCTGCTTTTTTAACCACAACAAACATTCAATATGAAGGCCCATGAAATTATTTTTGGTCCCTTACCTGCCTTTGTAATTTATTATACATGATATGCACTTTATACCGATATATTTCCATTTAAAGCAAATCCCATACAAGAAAAGTATAATATACAAAATGCATAAATGAGGGACTAATTTTTTGCTTCCCAAAAACATTAAGTAAAGTTTTTTCATGGTGTGCCTTAAAATAGTGTCATTTTTATATTTAAAACATGATTTGTATTATATACAACATAGAACACCAAGGTAGCAGGGGAAGTAAGACTTCCCAAAGTACAGTTCTAGGTTCTTTCTCCTCTTATTTTACTATGTCTCCATTTTCTTTCATTGTCTTTTTTGTTATCTTAGGTTTTTAGGTCACACATATAAATTATATGCAAATAGTATATATATACTTGCAAATATATATTCAAATAGTTATGGTTTACACACACACACGCACACACACACATGCACACACATGCATACAACCTTCAGAAAATATAGTTTGGGATTTTAAGAACTGCAGAAGATAAAACTGACCATTCAAAATTCTTTGAAAGTGTTGTCAAAGAACAATGGATAACATGAAAAGAAAAGGATTTGTTAATCTTCAAAGGCCCTTAAAGGGTGAGCACTTTGACCCCACAATGATCAAGTCATTCTTACCTGCTCCTTCAAAATATCTGCTGGTTTCCTGATGGACCGCTGTGTGGGCATCTATGTGATGTTTCCTTACTTGGATACCCTATTTATCTCTAAGATTAAGTGTGGAAAGGTAGACAAGAAGGGAATTTTCTCCCTCAGACTAACTATGAGAAGGAACTGGATTCTAGACCCAGACCTGTCATTCCTGAATTAGGTGGCCTCACTTGAGTCATTCACCTATTTTCACTTTTCTTCTTCTAAACTATGAGAGGGTTAAAGTTGATTTTGTAGCTTCCTTCTGGTTCTTTTATTCTTGTTACCCAAATGATTTTTGTGCATTTGTGTTTGCTTCAAAGAAAAACCTCAAAGCAGAGATCTGAGCATCAATGGTGAACCAAGGGCAAGGTGGCAAGAAAGGTCTACCTGGATGCAGGCAATATCTATAATAAAGATATCTATAATAAAGAATATAATAAGACTGACTGAATGTAAGACTAATTGTTATTATCACCATGCACTACCACTTCTAAGCAAGGTCATTATAAAATCATATGGGGGAGTAGCTGTTGCCAGCATCCTGCCCTCTGTAGATCACTGCTAGGCATGTTGGAATTTCAAGGAGCATAAGGTTGAATATATGTTCATTCATCTAATTGAAGTAAATGTTTGAGAAGAGAAAATATGTTGATAGTATCCTACTCATCTCTGTGGTCCACATGGGGGTTCTACAGAGCAAGTGCGTAATTCATGTTAAGTAGATTTTCCATCTCCTAAACTACAAACTTCCCTGCATTCCCTCCTTCCACCTCCCACTTCCTTCCACCTCAGAGTAGGAGAAACTTATTCTCTCCACAAGAGGTCCAGGTCATTCCCCTCAGCCCTAGTGACCTACTCTATCAATTTTCCTTTTCTGCCTTCAACTGTACTCTGTTTGCTAATGCAATCCCCTTAGCATAGAAATAGGTTATCTTTTGTATCAAAGAAACTCAACCCAATTCCTCCTCTGGTTCTTGGTTTTTTCATTCTTTCTTCAGTGTCTTTAAAAAACAGTGAGTATATTTGTCACCTTATTGGTCTTCAACCTTCCATCCTTGCTATTTCATTCCTATACTATTATCATTGGTCTTATTACCAAATCCAAAGCACATGTTTTATTTATTTTCCCATCTAGCACTAATGACTACCGCCTTTTTTCACTTCTCTCCTCCTTTGCCCTCAATACATCATTTTTCTGGTTCTTGGGAGGCTACCTTCAGCTTCCCCCACAGACTCCCTTCACACCTTAACTTCAGATTTTCATCCTGTGTCCTCTTCTCTCCTCTGTGCGTAATCTAACCCACAGCCACTTCTCTTACTACCTCTTAGCACCAATGATTCTTAAAGAAATACTCCAGCTCAAATCTACCTCTCTGCTGAGACCCAGACCCATATTCCAACTCTGAACAGGACATCTCCATCCTGATTTTACTTAAACACTACAAATTTAAAACATTCAGAAATAGAACTCAAGACTTTCCTCATCAAATTGTTTCTCTTCTCACTCTTTTTTTGTAACCCTGAATCCTAGCAATATCCTCAGCTTCTCCTCATTCCTCTTTTCCCTCCCCATACAACCAAACATTATGAAGACCTGGCACCTTTCTCCAAGTGGTCCCTTCTGCCAAACGCCCGTACAGCTGAGAACAGGATCTCCCCATTTCTCCTAACCAGTCTCCTACTTCAAATTCCATTCCATTCTCTTCTAGTCCACAAAATAGACCTCTCAAGCAGTGGTTTTCCAAATTATATTTGAGAATTCCTCTCTTTATAAAATTCTTCAGGGTTTCTACATTGCCTTCTGGAAGAAATGGATGATTCCTAAGAAGGGATTAGGAGATCCTTTCTGATCTGGCCTTTGCCAGCCTCTGTTCACACCTATTTCTTGCTAAACATCCTCTTATACCCATCCTGCTACTTGTACCTTCTTTCAAGCACCATGCTCTGCTTTTTTAAGCCTAAGAATGAGTACTTGTCTGTACCTGTCTTTCTTCTCTCTACCTGTGCTTCCTCTTGAAAAATACCACCGATATAGTGAACATGAATCTGGGTCTACAAATCAAGGAGATAAGAAACATGATTTTATTTTTCTGTAACACAGTTTAAGATTTTGTCTAGATACTGTTTCAATTAAATGGTAGAAACAATCTCAACCCTTTTCTGATTCACCTACCCCCTACTTTTGGTTCCCTAGAGTTATATCTGTATTTTAAGGGATTTTCTCAACATGAAGAGTAAGGGCCTCATCTGCCTTGATTTCATCTATGTGAACTGCCGTCTGCTAAAATTCAATTATGTCCTTGATCTTCATAAGTACACCCAGGACACCCCCACATTGTTCCTTGTTATTCATGTAGCCCCTTCATTTCCAGTTGTTGCTTCATCCTCTTCCCTCTTTCTTCCCCTCTATGTCCAAGTCACTCTTGGATGCCCAAAACATCTCACTGCTTTACCCCAAATGGAAGCACAGGAAACACTGGGTATGTCTAAGACTCCACCCCCCAATAACACCTTCCAGCCACTTCTCATGACTCTATCAAGGATCAGGGTCCTTCCACTGAAGGGCCCCCATTTTCCAGGGCTCGGCCATGAAGGATATAGAGTCTGGTATCTGCACTCAGGAAGCAACTCCTTTAACACCACAGACCTTTCCTCAGGCCTTGAGAACAGAAGACCTTGCTCTTCCTTATTTCACTTTTGACCTTATCAGACATCCACACCATGAGAAGGGTCCTTCCACTGAGGGCCTGGCCTTTAGAACTCCAAAGTTCATTACAGGACTCAAATGTCTTTGCTTTCTGTTCTCAGATTTCCTCCCAAAGTCAATAAAACACCCAACAGTATAACAACCTGAATACAGTAAAGGTCCAAAGGTGAGGGATAGGAGTAGGAATACAAGGAGGGAAATTCAAGCATCACCTCCTCTTGGAAATCACAGGAGACTCCCTTTACTTCCTTCCCCTTCTTCCTCTAGTCCCTATTCTTCCTTCAGCCCAACACTGATTCAGCCCAACACTGATTCTCTTCCGCTCCCCTCTGTTGCATTCCTATGTATAAAGTATTTATATCACTTCTTGGGTATCTTAAATTTTGGTTAACTAATTTCTCTTAGCCAGTAGACTCTAAGCTTCTTGAGGGCATTTATATGATTTGATTGTCTCTTTATGTCTTACATATAGAACATAATTCCTGAATAGTAGGAGCTCCAGGAAATAAATGCTTGAATGAATGAATGAATGAATGAATGAATGAATGACTGTTATCATGACTAATTCTCAGTTCGACTCCCAATAGTTATATAGAAACAATTTGCTTATTCCACCATCCCTTCTTGTTCTATTCTCACTTCCTTTTTCTGCCATAATTCCCTGCCAAGATGGCATCATGAAGAGTTTTAAGAGTAATAAAATATAAAGAATGTACAGTGTCCTATGCAGTCAGAAAATTTTTCCAGCAGTTTTAAGTTTTAAAACTTATTTACTCATATGTGTTCTAATGGTGCCTTTAAAATAGCTTCATGTTTTACAGCCCTCCATCTCTTGATCCTGGAGTGAAGTAATAATCTTCTGTTTATTGCATAAAAGTGTCTGGCTTCATTGAAATCACCATGAGACCATAAAGGCTGTATTATGAGTCACTTGTCCCAAAAATCTTTTGGATCATGCCATATAAATCTTTCATCCCTAACGGAAAGAATCTATTACTTTCATATTATTAATGATAGAATACAATTTTGAAATGAAAACAAAAAAAAAAGAAGACATAGAGATTAAATGCATATGCTTAATTGAGTACAAAGAATATACCCTGAAAATTATGACGTTTAAAGAATCTTATAAGGGGAGGGACAGAACAGTTTTCTTCTTTTTCTCCCTATTTCCAACTTGTCACCAAATCATATTGATTCTAACTCCTCCAACTTTCTTATTATTGATTCTCTCTTTCTATAATCATCACCCTGGGTCCGGCGCTCATTAATTCATGATTAAATTGTTATGTCTTATGATTATAAAAATGATATTATGACTAATATATGTTATGTTTTTCACAGATATTACCTTATTTCATCTTACATGCCCACATCAAATTATCACATCTCCTATTCAATAATTTTCAGGTTTATTACACTTGCATTATCTTAGTTTCCTGTGTAAAAATTCTCAGTAGCTGCCCTTTGCCTACAGGATAAAGTGTAGACCATCTTATTGGGTCTTAGAGGTCCTACATTATTGACCGTGATTGTTTGCTGCAAATTCATGTACCACTACATCCCATAATGGACCTTCCGTTCCATCCAGTCTGCTCTCATCCCCAACCTCCTCAGAGTGCTATCCACATTTGTGCCTTTGTTTACCTGGTCCCCTCTGTCTACCTATCTCATCTCCAGAGCCCAACACAAAACTTGACTGTGCAACCTATTTGTGCCCACAATTGATTTAGAACACCTATAAATCCTCATATATACCACTCTTCTAGCAGTGATTTTAATTAAAGAATCATTCAGAAGGGACCTGAAGCTGGTTTTAAGTGCTTTGTCCTATCCCTTAACCAGATTGTAAGAATCTTAAAAATAGTACTGTGGCTCAAGATACTCTTATGTCACTTATGGTTCTTGTAATCCTAGAACATAAAGAACACTTTAAGAATAGTATGGCAGCCGGTCTTGGTGGCTCAACCTGTAATCCCGCACCTTTGGGAGGCTGAGGTGAGTGGATTGCCTGAGCGGTTCTAGACCCACCTGGGCAGACGAGACCTCATCTCTACAATAAATCAAAAAATCAGCCAGGCGTGGTAGCACGCACCTGTAGTTCCAGCTACATGGAAGGCTGAGGCGGAAGGATCACCGGAGCCCAGCAGGTCGAGGCTGCGGTGGCCGGGAGCAGCCACTGCACTCCAGTCTGGGCAACAGAGTGAGACTCCAACTCAAAAAAAAAAAAAAAGAATAGTGTGGCATTCATTAATTTTCCTTTACATCTAGAGATTTCATATATTTCTAAAGAATCTTCCATAAGAACAAATAGCTTAATAGCAAACTATAAAGCTGAGTCTCCATGCTAATATTACTGCTAACATTTATTAAATAAGTGACTCAGATCAACTAAGTCCTCAGTAGTATAGTTTTTCCAATCTAAAAAATAATATCTGTCCCATCTGACCTCAAAGGATATTGCAAAATTAACAATAGAAAATGCATGATGTCTTTGAGAAGGAAAAGAAAATCTAGTATTCTTTTTTGTTTTTGTTCTCTGATTCCATTTCACAAGCCTATACTAGGTCAGTTATATTTTTAAACTCAGAAAAGTTGAAACTTTTTTACTACTGAATTAATACAGTTAAACCTGCCATATGATGTCATATTTTTCAACTGTCAATTGACATAGTTTTGCTTATCCAATCTGTAAATATACATTTATATATATAATTGATAAATATATACTTATAAATTGGTCCTTAAATGTTATCTAACAAATAAAAGTAGCAAATTAACCTATTCTAGTCCAACGAATGAATTTATTTCCCACAGTGAGTCCAGGGATTAGAAAGATAAATCCAAATGCTATCTGTAGTTATACTACTTACATATACAATTTGGAACCTGTTTGATCACCAGTAATGAGAAAACTAGCATTGTGCCTTACGCAGCTCTTGTGACAGTTAAGCTAGATGACACATGTCACAGGGCTGGCACAGCGTGAGGCCATAGTTAGCTCATGTTTCCTTTCTTTTGTCCCATCTCTTTCTCCCCAAATCCCCCACTGATCACTCACAAGGAAACTGCACAGGCTGGGTTTCAAATGCCCAGTAAAAGAGGATTCCCATTCAAACCATAAAAAGTACTTTTCTTCAGTAGGAAGACAGAGAACTTATAAATCTGAAAGTTTCTGCAGATTTCCCCTTTAGGCTACTGTGTAACTAATGGCCAACAGGCAAATTGGATATGTTCCCATGGATTCTCATTTTTCTTACTAGAAGTGAAAACTGAGCAAGGACAGTTAGAGAACTCTTCAGAGAGGAATGGGGGAACTTGTAAGGTAGCATTCTCTGTCCTGACTTTATTTTTCCGTGATCAGTGAATGGGCCAGTAGGAATATGGCAGGATTGGGGGTTTTCTTCTATCACAACTGAGGCCTCCATAGGACCCTGAGGGTTACTGATAACCAATGAATAAACATTCCCTAACTTTCTTAAGCTGTACCACAGTGTGGTTGACTTTGGTATCCATAGGTACTACGCAAATGACAGAATGCCCAGGTATGTGAGTCTAAAGAATTTCTTAAAGGTTGCAACCTAGTTGATTTCTATTAGAGCTAGAAATTTGTCTGCAGTGGTGGAAGCAATGAAAAGACAGGTCTTGCCAAGAAAACTTTGAGCATTCTATACCCAAACTCAAAGTCTTTGCTTACTGCCACTTTTCCCAGCAAGGTAGAATGCCTTTACTTCTGTCCCCTGCTCCTCCTAGTGGAGCTACTATTTCGATGCTCAAAAATTTTTACTTGGAAAATTCTTAATTGTTTCTACACTGATGTCCCTTCGGGACAGCTGAGTAAAGGGAAGGTTATACATAGAACAGATATGACTTTAGTTGACAAAACTACTCTGAAAATTAAAATATATATTCATGAAATAGATTCATTGATGGAAATGGATCCAGCATTTTCTGTCAAATGAAACTGAGGCCCAGAATCCTCTCATGGGTCTTAGGTGAGGTTTTGTAAAACTGTAGCCTGAGACAAGGATTCTTGTTACAAGTGATACGTTGGGAAGATGCTCTCAGGAGAAGCCTATGAGGCAGTCAGGGCAGAGTTAAGAGGAGGACAAGCATAGAGGTAATGCCAGCTGCCTTCTACCCTCAGCCTGATCTCACAGGGAGCTTCTGAGCATGAGTGGCCCCTCGTGGACCACTGTCTCACCTTGAGGCAAAGTGACTGGGCCTCTGTCCCCTCATGCCAACCAACCATTGACTTCAGGCCACCATCAACAGCCAACACTCCAGGAAGCGGGGAAGGAGAAGATGGGGCACCAGCCTGGAAAAGGTGGGCCAGGTGAGGCACCAGCAGAACTACTCTGCTTGCCAAAGGTTGCAGTATCAGTTGCAGCAGAACCAAGTTTACACTCCAGGTTTCCTTGATCTTCCGAGCTATTATACACATATAACACATAGCCTCCTCCAAGTAAACGTCACTTGTTCTACTGGAACCTGTGATCTAGCACCATGAAACATAGGCCATCAACCATGGCTCAGCTTGACAATATGGGGTGTCATAAGCATAACATATAACAAACAGACATGTAGAAGCCAATTCTAATTTAACTCCAAGTAGCAATGACAACTCAACGAGACTTCATGACCCTTTTCATGCATTCTCTCATTTCATCCTCACAAGGGACCTATTATCCTTTCCTTACAGTGAGGAAAGTAACGCTCAGAGAGTTTAAGGTCCAGCCCAAATTTTTGTTGTTGTTGTTGAGTTGGGGTCTCACTCCGTTGCTCAGACTGGAATGCAGTGGCACAATCATGGCTCACAACAGCCTCAGCCTCCTGGGCTCAGGCGATCCTTCCGCCTCAGCCTCCTGAGTAGGTAGGACTACAGTTGCACCACAACACCCAACTCTTTTTTTTTTTCCTGTGGAGACGAGGTATCACTATGCTGCTCAGGCTAGTCTCGAACTCCTGAGCTCAAGCAATCCTCTCACCTTGGCCTGCCAAAGTGCTGGGATTATAGGTATGAGTCACTGCACCAGGCCCCAAATAACTTAAGAGTAAGTTACTAGGAGTGAGAGGATGACCAATAAAATTAGAACCCAAACAGTGTGGCTCCAGAGGTTGTACTCCTAACAAACTCAAAATTGACACCCTTTGGAGGCATGCGGAGAGGCAGGGTACATTCCTATGGTCTATGGAAAATAACTTTTAAAATAAATTACAAATCAATATATTAAACACATAGGTATATTATGGAGTGCCACACTCTTACTCCGCTCAGCAAACTTTATGCTTGGCTTTCAGAATATTCTTCAGATTTTAACTCAAGCAAGATGCAATTTAGTGAGGTAGATTAAAAACACTCAAGGCGGATAACCATTTCATTGCCACTCTAGAAGCACACTGTCCATTCCTCGGTTTTTTCTTGAATCTGGTCACCCCCACTCTAGAGGCCCAGTGGTAATCTGATGTAAAGGACCGGGAAGATGGTGAACACTAATATGGTAAAGAAGGTGAAATGAAGGTGAGGCAAGACAAAAATCCAGAAAACTCAAAGTCAAAAATTGCTTTTGAAGGATATGGTGTGGCCCTCATCTCTGTACTGTCCCAACTGTCTGCATAACAATTTGCCCACTTCACTATGTTTATAATGAACAGTCGAGGTGGCAGGACCAGCAGAGAAACCTGTGCCTGTACCCCTCTACCAAGCCATTGCCCGTGCTGTGGGAATAGAAGGACAAATACTAACGAATGGACTGGACACTAGCCTACCACACACTAACCACCGTGCTTGCTAATATCTTCCTGCAGGCAGTCTTCACAGCATCCCTTGAGACAGGCACTATTTCCATGCCTTTCTTGCAGGTAAACTAACAGAGACTTCGAGAGATTAAATAATCTCACTATCACTATTAGTTAGAGATTCAAATCTAGACAGTCTCGTTAAAAAATCCACATGTAAACTACATTCTCTTTCTAGATGACACAGATGATAAAACTTTAGCCTTCTATTATTTATTTTAATCATATTTTTATAGCATACTTTTGTGGGGATGTCGGAGATGGGGAAGACACTGACTGGCAACACACACAAGTCCTCCATTAACAATGAACCTCAAGCTATTTTCCTCTTTATTTGTAGGAGAGACATGATAGCATTTTTATGTAGATGAGTTGGTGCTCAAAAGTTTTAGGAAAATAATCTTTAAAGGATTTCTTTAGTTTAAAAAAGATAAAATCCTACAAGAACAAAGAAAAAGGAAGCAAAAGCTCTGAAATGTGACTAAAAAATAATGGCAAGTCATGAAACAAAAATGTAACTGTATTAAATGAAAGAAATGGCAGCAGATGCAACTCAGGGAGAGTAGAACAGGAGCCAACCCATTTTTTTTTTTTTTTGAGTTGGAGTTTTACTTTGTCACTCAGACTGGAAAGCAGTGGCTGCTTCCGGTCACCGCAGCCTCGACCTGCTGGGCTCCAGCGATCCTTCCATTCAGCCTTCTGAGTAGCTGGAATTACAGGTGTGTGCTACCACGCCCAGCTTATTTTTGATTTATTGTAGAGATGAGGTCTCGCCAAGTTGCCCAGGCAGTTCTCGAATCCACGGGCTCAGGCAGTCCACTCACCTCCCCAAAGGCTATATTTTTAAAGAATTAAAAATAGAAGAGTTCTGCTTAAGGAGGTAAAAATTGGCCATCGGTTATTGGCAAGCAGAGGCTTGGACTAGCTTCTCTCCAAGCAGACCCTGAAATGTTGGAGCCTCGGTGGCTGAATGAATCCCAAGAGTGCAGACCTGGAAGTGGCTCTAATAGCAATCACTGCAATTGCTCCTTTCCTTTCCCGCCATCCCTTTCACCACTTGAACTCCTGGCTGAGCGACAGGAGTAAGCCCCATAGAGTCCTCTCACTGCTGTGCCTGCCCCTAGAGCACCTCTCACACAGGATGCCTCGCCCTGAGGGTCAAATGAAGGAACTTCCCAGCACTTCCATACCTCCACCTTCAACAACCCTCAGCTTGCAACCTGATCCAGGACACTGCTCCCAGCTTCCCGGGGTAGTCTCCATTTACACTCCTACCACAGGGGCAAAATCCAATTACCTTGGGAACTCTTATGGCCATTTGGTGGGGTAGGACCTATTTTTAGAGGGACTGATGCTCGCTTCTCCAAGCTGAGTAGCATTAGCATTTCTATAAAGTTTTTGTTGTCCTAACCCTAAAGAAGAGGTGATTGTGGTATAATATTTTGAGATGTGTGTTCTCTGATTCTTCTACATGTGATCAAATTGTTGCTAAATCCCTATTCAGAAGAATCCTTTTCCTGATAGAATCCTTAGTCTAAGTAGGGATTCTAAGAAACAAGTGGAATTTTAAACCCACTTTATCAATAATGAGAGTAAAAATGATTAAGTGCTCAAATTAGAGTTTTGCTTTGGAGAGTACTAAGTGCAGTGCTTTTTAAAAATGAGACTTGAAGTCTTTGCTAGGGGACCATGTTCCAGATCTTGATGTACAGGTTGACAGAACTAGGTGAAATGCCCTGTTTTGTAGAAGCATTTTAATGAGGGCAGGCACAGACAATTCCCAGCGTATGCTTCGCTTCCTATTTTGAGAGAGACTGGCTCTGAATCTCAGATACTGTGTCAGGAGGTTTCTCCTTGCAGGCAGACACAATTGTCTTGGGAGTTATTTGAACGTGTCGTAAAACTTTATAGATGGCCTGAACGTTGTTTTCTATGAAGTGAGACACCACTCCGCTCTCATCAGATTTGCCCAGATATTAGTCCATGACCTCGAGAGCAGAACTGTGAAAAATCACAGATCACTCATGGCAGGTGACTTGAGCAAAATTAATTTATTTTTCTACTGATGGAGGGTTTTTTCTCTGTAACAACAAAAAAAAAAATCTTTGAACTTAATTATATAAATACAAAATTGTTTTTCTCTAAATATTATAAAGATGACTTTAAAGTGTCATTCCCATTTAGCAGCACAGCATGATTATCTGGGCATAATTTAAACATGGAGAGAGGGCTGTGATCTCAGATTTGTTCTGACACTGGCCTAGACGAAAGCCATCTATTGTAGAATATGGAAATAGTACCCTCTAGTGGATAAATGCATGTTGACTTGATTATTAGCCAGGCTCACCTGGGAAAAAGAAAGCTGAATCTTGTTTTTGTAAAATAATAATGAGCCATAATGACTTTAATGTCCTCTCTTACAAGTGAGGCATAATCTCTGTTGCAAGATCCCTTAGGAAAAAAGGTCTCAGTGTAGTGATGATGGAGTTGTAACTTGAGAAATGATAAATTGGTGTGAACACTCAATATGCTTTCTAATGATGCTTGGCATTCCATCGTTTTAATTTCTCACTGACTCCACAAGTGATTTTTAAGGACAATGTTTTAAGTGAAGTTATTATTGTCTAATAATGTCTGATAATATATAAATGTATTCAGTGGCCTTTTTTTTTTCTAAATTAGGGATTTAAATACAAGCCTCAACGGTTCTTCCCTTTTCCAAGCCCTCGCCATGTTGCCTGCCTTACTTCTCATTCCTGCCCCCCTTTGTCCTCTTGTTTCTCATTTCTCTGCATGGTGGTGTCTCTAGCACAAATGCCTGACACATACTACATGTTCCGTAAATACTTGTTAAATCTCAGTATGAAAAAGGAACAAGTTCTTGGACATCAGGTTAATTTTGTAGAAAGAAATGCTTAAATAAAAATAGATGGTCCTCATCATCCCCCCCACCCCCCACCCTGCCCCAAAGACAGAAGTCTCCAGTCTTGGCAGGGTACCTAGCCTCATTAGTCACCAAGAGTGGGGCGACTTGGAGCTGTGCTCTCTGCATGTCCTCAAGGATGCCACGCCATACCCTGGAGCTCTGGAGAGGAAGGAACTTATAAACCACTCATTTCCCCTGCTCTGAAAATGATCTTTTGAATAATTAGTTTCACTCTTTTGTTCTATTTGCTGTTGAATTTTAGCTCCTATGTTAGCATATTGTTGATAAATCCCTATTCAGAAGAATTCTTTTCCTGATAGAATCCTTAGTCTAAGTAGGGATTCTAAGAAACAAGTTGGAATTTTAAACCCACTTTAATCAATAATGAGGGTAAAAATGATTAACTGAGCCGGGCTTGGTGGCTCAGCCTGTAATCCCGTGCCTTTGGGAGGCTGAGGTGAATGGATTGCCTGAGCCCGCGGGTTCGAGACCCGCCTGGGCAGCGAGACCTCATCTCTACAATAAATCAAAAATCAGCCAGGCGTGGTAAGCGCATGCCTGTAATTCCGGCTACTCGGAAGGCTGAGGCGGAAGGATCGCCGGAGCCCAGCAGGCGAGGCTGCGGTGGCTGGGAGCGGCCACTGCACTCCAGTCTGGGCGACAGAGTGAGACTCCAACTCAAAAAAAAAATGATTAACTGCTAAAAGACCTACAACAGTGAACACGTTAAAAGTATGGCAAAGACCCATTTTGCTTGAAGGAACATACCTCAAACAAGGGTCCTTTACCACATCAGTCTCTAGTGGGTTTGCAACACTAGTGCTCTCCTTAATTCCCTTCCCCCATTCCATATTCAGAAGAACCACAGGCCTATAGGATTAAACTACCTCTCCTCCCCTTCCCTGACCCCACAAATAACTGTCACATGTTAATGTGTGTTCACCCATGCATACACACACACACACACACACAGAATCTCCTGAAAGCTCATTCATTTTTATTTTCCTGCTTCCCAGTTCCATGCACAAAGTAGAGGCTCTTGAAATACTGAATGAATGATATTCATCTATTTCAGTCCTTAAATTACCAATTCGTTCTAGAATGTCCAGGGACAAAGAAAAATTCTCACTTTCCACCTCACAGTTGCTTAAATTCTCCAGCCACTTTAGGCAACCAGAGTTTTTTTTTTTTTTTTTTTTTTTTTTTTGAGTCGGAGTCTCACTCTGTCGCCCAGACTGGAGTGCAGTGGCCGCTCCCGACCACCGCAGCCTCGACCTGCTGGGCTCCGGTGATCCTTCCGCTTCAGACTTCCGAGTAGCCGGAACTACAGGCGCGCCCTACCACGCCCGGCTGATTTTTTGATTGATTGTAGAGATGAGGTCTCGCTGCCCAGGCGGGTCTCGAACCCGCGGGCTCAGGCAATCCCCTCACCTCAGCCTCCCAAAGGCGTGGGATTACAGGCTGAGCCACCGAGCCTGGCGCAACCAGAGTTTTTAAGATCTATGGTCTCTCTGCTCTTGTTTAATGTATATGCCTTGTAAAATTAAAAGGACATTATCCTGAGCCTGTTATTATAGCACAAGTATGCACCAAGACACTTAGGCAAGAACAAATCATGCAGTTGAATGATTCCATATTTGCCAAAGAATGGTCTAGAAATCTAGATACAGGTTTCAAATGAGAAGGTTGAAAAATTCTCTGGGCAACACTTGAAGGGCTTTGGACATTCTGTAGAGCTTTGTAAGGGGACTATCCTTGCCTGTACTTTCTTAGCTATGCATTTTAAAACTCCAACATTCTTTTTTTTCCTCAAGTACTCATGAAATTTTTGCAGATGAAATTTTTGTCATCCAACTTCCTGATCCAAGTGATCATACTGATCTTGACCATGGTAATAACGACTTGATTTGCCATCACTGTTTGACAGAAGAGAACTTATTGCACTTTTAAAACCAGAATTTAAAGTGTATTATATCAGCTTTAAACATGTGTTATTGTTCATTCTATCCTCATAATTCATGGAATGTTAAAGTATTGGGGACAAAAGTTAATAGAAAAAAAAAATTAATAAGCACAGCTCCTAGGCTGGGTGCACTGGCTCCTGCCTGTGATCCCAGCACTTTGGGAAACCAAAGTGGAAGGATTGCTTGAGACCAGGTGTTTGAGCCCAACCTGGAAAACATAGTGAGACTTCACCTCTACAAAAAAATGAAAAATAAATTTAAAAGTTCCAGACTGGGCAACATAGCAACACCTTGTGTCTCTACCCCTCCCCCTAAAAAAAAATCAAAAAAAGTAGCTGGGTTTAGTGTTGTGTGCTTCTAGTCCCAGTTACTTGTGGGGCTGAGGCAGAATGATCACCTGAGCTCGGGAGTTCGTAGCTGCAGAGAGCAGTGGTCATGCCACGCACTCCAGCCTGGGCAACAAAGTGAGACTCCAACCAAAAAGAAGAAGAAAAAGAAGAAGAAAGTGCTCCTATTCTAGCCAAAAGCTGTATAAAGAAAAAGAGAGCTTAGGTGCTAGGAAAATTCAGGGTAGTATGAATCTACTTCCAGCTGAATGGGTGAGAGTAAAAGAAAGAAAGTGATAAAGCATGATGTATACATTAGGTGTGGGGAGAAATGCTTATGTATTTTATTGGAGAGATTAAGACTAAGTACTTCATTGATAAATATTTTGGAAGCATGTTCACGGATACTATAAAAGTAATTGCCTCCTCTATTAAATGAAAAATCCTAAGAGCAGTCAGGGACATCCTCCATAAATACTAAGGAAAAGGGCTGACCTGAACATTTCTAATTTAAATAGATTATTTCATATGTGACCTGTAGGTGGCGTGCTGAAACAACAGTATGCCATAGATGTAAAATTCTAGGCCTGTGTGTTAACAGAAATTCTCAAGTTTGACTTTACAGCATCTAGAATGATTCCAGTGAAATCTAGTGTGGGGAAGGGTGTCTCATGAAATCCTCAACATGGTGTCAACAATCGTCTTCTTTGAATTATTATTTTTTTATTTTATGTCATCCACTAGTTTTATACCCCCAAGGTGGGGAAGGGGGTATGAAAAAAATCAAATGACATTGAATGTCAAGATCCTAAAAACATTAATAACAAGTAAAATAATTAAAACATGACTTAAACACAATTATTTGATCCCACAAGTGTTTTTTCCTAAATCATGATTCCTCATAGGAAACTAAATTGTAAGCTACTTGGGGGTAAGGAGCATGTCTTTTTTATTATCATTATTATTGTTGTCATATTAATATATTTTATTGCCTATCAAGGTGCCTTGGGCACATTTGACCTTAATAAATGCTTAGTCCTTTCCCTCATTCTTACGTGCTGTTCACACTGTTGATAACAGTGGTTATGGTAGGCATAGGCACAGTCTGGAAGTAGGTCATAATATTTTAGAACTAGGGTCTTCTTGAAAAGCCAAAAGAACAGCATTTTAGAGTTGAGAGGAAACTTAGAGCAGCAGTTCCCAAACCTAATTTAATATAGACCCCCTAGGGAAACTTTGTATATTTTCTAGATATTTCTATAGAAATAAAATTTCTAGATAGAAAAATTCTAGCCTTCAATCTAGAAATTCAGCCTCAACAGCTCTGGTCCAGGGCTGAGGAGAGAGAGAGAGAGACAGACAGATAGATCGTCGGCAGGCAGGCAGGCAGACAGACAGATGATAGATAGATCAGTCATGGTGGCTAATGCATGTAATCCTAGCATTTTGGGAGGCCAAGGCGAGAGGATTGCTTGAACCCAGCAGTTTGAGATAAGGCAAAGGAGGTAACATAACAACTCATCTTTACAATAAAAAAAATTAACCGGCTGTGGTGGCTGGTACCTGTAGTCTCAGCTACTTGGAAGACTGAAGCAAAAGGATTGCTTGAACCCAGGAGGCTAAGGCTGCAGTGAGCCATGATAATGCCACTGCATTCCAGCCTGGGCAACAGAGTAATACTTCAACTTAAAAAAAATGGTAGATAGATGTAGATTTAGCTATATGGAGATAGCCCAACTCTCTATATAGTCTATATTCATGCCCATATATATTTAACATATTAAATATATATAAAATGTATATGTTTAAATACATGCATGTTTAAATGCATATATTTAAATGCCCATGTGTACTTAAATATATTTAAATAATGATATATTTCTATATCTATATTTAAATTATCTCCCTCTGGGCATTCTGATAGTGGTCCTGGTCAGATTCCAGGGATGTCACCACAACGATACAGCCGTTGGCAGAGCCCCTGCTGTGAACACAGTGGCCATACTCTTTATCAGAAGCAGATTTCTAGAACTGAAACAACTCATAGATTGCAAGTCTGGAAGCTTTTCTAAAATTAGTTTCATGTTTGGCCCCACAGTACCCCACCAGTTCTTACCTACTCAATTACACTGGGTTCCTATGGCTGGAGTCACTACTAAAATTACTAAGGTCACAGGTTGTTGGTGCTAGATGGTAATCTCCTTAGTGTTTTAAAGACAAAGAATGGAGAAAAAACTTTAAAAGTTGGCTAACTTGTTTACAGAGAACTGTAAAACTTATGGGAGCCATCTCTCAGTACAGGTCAAAAATTCAAAGTTCAAGATGCTCCAAATTCAAAACTGTCTGAACATCAGCATGATGCTCAAAGGAAATGCTCATTGTAGCATTTTGGATTGGGGATTTTGGGATAGGGATGCTCAACCAGTATATAAATAATGCAAATATGCAAAAACTGAAAAAGTTCAAAATCCATAACACTTATGATCCCAAACCTTTGCAATAAGGGATACTCAACCTGTGTTGGGTTATTCAGTGATAGAGTTGTAGCCGGATTCATGACTTGCTGTGGATTGTCCTGCATTTTGATAAATTAATGTTCTTCAACTATGCTCCAACGGGCCTTAGGGGAAAGGTGGGCTGAGGGGACCTGCGCCCTTCTCCAACGCCTCAGTGAGCCAAGCTCTGAGTAGACATGTTCTGTTTATTAGCCTTGCCAGTGATATTTTCTTCTCTTTCTTAACCAAGGACTCCCAGATTTGAAAAGAGTTTGAAGGCCACCAATATAATTGTTTCCTCAGATAGGCTGCTCGAGCTAAACATATTCAGGTGGAATCATAGACCTTAGGGTGAATACGGGTCACATGATGTTCTGGTACACATGTCTTTCTCATGCTTTCGAAGTTTGTGCCCAGTTTGGAAGCATTTTCTGTGAGATCCTTTTAGTCTGATTCTTCCTTATCAGTACAGCAATGTGACTAGACAGGATTCTATCCCACCTATCTACCACTCCCCTCAGTGCACCTGAGACATCTTCAGAGTTTCCTAGGGCTGTTTATAACTCATATGCATTTAAAAATTCTTCTAAAAAGCTGCTACAAACTCCCAGACACATTTTCACTGGCCACTTGGAGAACATGTTCACAATACAAAAGTGACTAATAGCTTCTTTTGTAAATTTTTATTTGATCATTTTTATAAATTAATTCTCATATGTACATTTATGCTTACAAGTTCATTAATCCTGGTTTTTGAATCCTTAT
The DNA here is from genome assembly GCF_000164805.1 of Carlito syrichta. NCBI lineage: Eukaryota > Metazoa > Chordata > Mammalia > Primates > Tarsiidae > Carlito > Carlito syrichta. The sequence continues at coordinate 39,245 of NW_007254579.1, read as the reverse complement.
AACCCATCCCAAAGGTTGTGTTTTACCTTATCTTTACAATTAAAATCCTCAATCACTTTTTCTGGGAAGTACTACACTTTTATTGTGTAGTACCACAGAGAATGCAAACATTTTATTGTGTAGTTCCCAGAGAATGCAAGCAATGTTTAGCAAAAAACTCTGAGCTCTCTAGACAAGGTGGCATGGAGACAGTCAGACTATGTGAGTCCCGGGGTGAGTGACTAAGTGTATGGACAATTTTGCATATGTGTCTGTGAGTAACTGGGCGTGTGAGTAGCTGAGAGCAGACTCCAGAGCAAGTGGCCAAGGCTCTCCTGATAAAGCAGCTGGTGCTGCAGCTGCTCTGCTTGGTCCTAGCACTTCCCGGGGTGCAGAAGCTGAGCATCATTTTTTAAAATCAGCAAAGCCCTTCCCAGGAAGAAGCTGCCAGGAGTGACTGCCAGCTCCAGGCTCTGCCTTACCACTGCAGCGCCCGGCCAGACATTGGTATCAAGGGCAGCAGAAGGAACACAGTGAGGAAGCCAGAAGCAGAGCCCTATTGGAGAAGATGAAACAGGAACCCTGCCACCATCTTGAAAACCGGGAAGAGAAGTGCTCCCGCTTGCTAACCATGGAGCGACAGACCCAATCTCTGTGACCACTGGATTAACTACTCAGGGGCTGATGGTGACTCAGAGGGAATATCCTGAAAACACAAACTTTGGAGGGACAGGGTGAGTGCTGAGTCTCAGGTGCCCATCCCCTACCCAGGTCCAGCCGTGGGACAAAGGAAGAGACCAGAAAAGGATGAGGAAGACGCCTGGAAAAGATCAGTGGTGAGTCCAGGACTGACCCAACCCCTGCTCCCCAGCAATTCCCTGAACGTCAGACCCACACGGCTGGGGCACGACTGCGAGAGACCAACACCAAGTGGAGCCTGGACATTAGCAGCGATAGGAGAACTCTACTCCAGGATAAACCTGGCTGGGGCACCCCCTGCCTATACCTGAGGAAGAGACAATCCCGCACCTCCCCACTGGACAAGATCCCCCTGACCATACAAGAGTGGGAGAGGAGGACTAAAGCCCCACCCACCTCCACCACACCTCCTCCTCTGTCCCTAGACCGCACACTGGGGAGATTGTGAATGAGGCCCCACAAGAGGCAGTAGAGGGGCTTACCGGTGAGCCACTGAGAGGAACAATTACAGAATCTGCCACAAGAGGGCGCTTAGTGCTCAGAATTTCTTTTTTAAATTTTTTTCTTTTGTGCGCGTGTGTGAATGTGTTGATCATTCCATTTGTATTCCACCTCTTTTTTCTCTTTTTCTTTTTTCTTTCTTCTTTCGTTTTTTGTTTTCTGTTTATGTGTATATGAGAATGATTGAGTGTTCATCTTTCAGGGTTTTTTTTAGTTTAATGTTGATGTGAATGTATGTGTGAGGGTTCGATTTGTATTCCCCCCTTTTTTCTCTTTTTTTCTTCTCCTTTCATTTTGTGTCAAGCATGTGTGTGTGTATGTTCAGTTTTTCTGTATTTGGGGGGATTTTTTGTTTATTTTTCGTGTGTGTGTGTGTGTGTGTGTGTGTGTGTGTGTGTGTGTGTGTTTTATTGTTTTTTGCTTTGGTTTCTGCTTTTCTTTTTGTGTTTTTTTGGTTTGTTTGTTTGCTTGTTGTAATTATTTGTATCCATCTTACTTCATTCTACTTTTCTCTGTTTTCCTCATTATTGTTACTTTATCTTGGACTCGGGGGGTACACTTGTGTACCCATTGCATCATAATATAGAGTGGTGGTGGGGAGTGGGTCTCAGGGAATCCGTACCCCAGTGAGTAAACATTGTGATTTGCAAGTAGTTTCTGAATCCTAGCTCCCCATCCTCCACCTTATTCGACTCTTAAAACCACAAGAGACAGCAAAACTTCCCACCCTCAGCCCTGTTTCAAAATAGAACAAATACAGAGCCCTGATCAAGGAAGAATAGAGGGCTAAGCAAACATCAGAAGTGAAAGCCCTTCCCACTGCAACTGAATAACAGAACCAAAGAGAAATACAATGCCAGACATTGTACACATTGAATGATACATGTTGCATTAATTATATATATAATTCTGAATAACAGAGCCAAAGAGAAATACAATGCCAGACATTGTACACATTGAATGATATATGTTACATTAATTATATATATAATTCTGAATAACAGAACCAAAGAGAAATACAAGGCCAGACATTGTACACATTGAATGATACATGTTACATAAATAATAATTAATGTACACGAATTAATGTACACAATGAAATACAATGGCATCTTCCCATCTTCCACCTTATGCGACTCTCAAACTACAAGAGACAGCAAAGCTTCCCACCCCCAGCCCTGTTTCAAAATCGAACAAATTCAGAGCCCTGATCAGGGAAGAATAGAAGACTAAGCAAACATCAGAAGTGAAAGTCCTTCCCACTGAAACTGAATTTGTGTATGAGGAAAAATCAATGGAAAAACAAAGGTAATTTCCAGTGTACCAAAGAGACAATGCCTGAAAAATCAGACCTCAGAGGCCAAACAATGGAAGTCACCAACAACTGGCCCCAGAATACAACAAGGATCAGGGAATGGACAGAAAGAGTTACTAAGACTCAAGAAAGACTAGATGTAACACCGAGAAAGCTTGTAAAAAAGATTTTGGCCATACAAAACTTCATCCAGGAAATAAAAAACAAGATGACAAGCATGAAAAGCAGAATTAATCAAGCAGAAGAAAGAATCTCAGAGTTTGAAGACCAAAACATGGAACTAACCAGATCTATTAAAAAACATAGAAAGAAAACCCAGAAAGAAAAACCATGCAATTGTATCAAGAGGCCAAACCTATGTCTGATTGGTATCCCAGAAGAAGAAAGTGAAAGGGAGAACACCTTAGAGTAAGTATTCCAGGAAGCTATCCAAGAAAACTTTCCCCATCTCACCAGAGATGTGACCATCTAAACAAGAGATACAAAGAACCCCCACAAGACATCAAATAAGAAGAGCAACCCCTAGACACATAGTAATTCACCTACACAAAGTAATTATAAATGAAAAAAATCCTAAAGTCAGTGAGAGAGAAAGGTCAGACTACCTACAGGGAAGACTAATCAGAATAGCAGGAGATCTATCAGCAGAAACACTGCAAGCTGGAAGGGATTGGAGTCCAGTTTTTAAAGTCCTCAAAGATAAACAATTTCAACCAAGAATTTCCTACCCAGTCAAGCTCAGCTTCATCAGTGATAGAGAATTAAAATCCTTCCCAGACATC
>NW_007254579.1:34791-35949 GCF_000164805.1 Carlito syrichta | reverse complement strand
ACACACACACACACACACACACACACACACAGAATCTCCTGAAAGCTCATTCATTTTTATTTTCCTGCTTCCCAGTTCCATGCACAAAGTAGAGGCTCTTGAAATACTGAATGAATGATATTCATCTATTTCAGTCCTTAAATTACCAATTCGTTCTAGAATGTCCAGGGACAAAGAAAAATTCTCACTTTCCACCTCACAGTTGCTTAAATTCTCCAGCCACTTTATGCAACCAGAGTTTTTAAGATCTATGGTCTCTCTGCTCTTGTTTAATGTATATGCCTTGTAAAATTAAAAGGACATTATCCTGAGCCTGTTATTATAGCACAAGTATGCACCAAGACACTTAGGCAAGAACAAATCATGCAGTTGAATGATTCCATATTTGCCAAAGAATGGTCTAGAAATCTAGATACAGGTTTCAAATGAGAAGGTTGAAAAATTCTCTGGGCAACACTTGAAGGGCTTTGGACATTCTGTAGAGCTTTGTAAGGGGACTATCCTTGCCTGTACTTTCTTAGCTATGCATTTTAAAACTCCAACATTCTTTTTTTTCCTCAAGTACTCATGAAATTTTTGCAGATGAAATTTTTGTCATCCAACTTCCTGATCCAAGTGATCATACTGATCTTGACCATGGTAATAACGACTTGATTTGCCATCACTGTTTGACAGAAGAGAACTTATTGCACTTTTAAAACCAGAATTTAAAGTGTATTATATCAGCTTTAAACATGTGTTATTGTTCATTCTATCCTCATAATTCATGGAATGTTAAAGTATTGGGGACAAAAGTTAATAGAAAAAAAAAATTAATAAGCACAGCTCCTAGGCTGGGTGCACTGGCTCCTGCCTGTGATCCCAGCACTTTGGGAAACCAAAGTGGAAGGATTGCTTGAGACCAGGTGTTTGAGCCCAACCTGGAAAACATAGTGAGACTTCACCTCTACAAAAAAATGAAAAATAAATTTAAAAGTTCCAGACTGGGCAACATAGCAACACCTTGTGTCTCTACCCCTCCCCCTAAAAAAAAATCAAAAAAAGTAGCTGGGTTTAGTGTTGTGTGCTTCTAGTCCCAGTTACTTGTGGGGCTGAGGCAGAATGATCACCTGAGCTCGGGAGTTCGTAGCTGCAGAGAGCAGTGGTCATGCCACGCAC
>NW_007254579.1:1927-34771 GCF_000164805.1 Carlito syrichta | reverse complement strand
AAAGATAAACAATTTCAACCAAGAATTTCCTACCCAGTCAAGCTCAGCTTCATCAGTGATAGAGAATTAAAATCCTTCCCAGACATCTAATCCCTACGAGATTATGCAGCTTCCAGACCATCTCTACAGGAGATGCTTAAAAAGGTATTGAGCACAGAAGAAAGAAAAAAAATTACAACCAAACAAAAATCTCTGTCCAGAAAGATCTTTGAATCAATGAATGCCTTAGTGTTTTAACTCTCTGAGGGAGGGAAAAAAAAATCAGGACTAGGAATCAAAACCCATTCCATCTAGTTAGGATCTTTCCATGACAGCCCAGAACCCTTTAAAATTTTTGAGACAATTTCAAGATTTCTTCTTCCACTGGACTGCAGTCTGACAGTATATGCCCTATATGATCAAATGCACAGTAATCAATATGTGACTTATCTTTAATGCTAGGTAGGAATTTAAATACACATATTCTTTTCTACAAATTCTAAAAATCCATTCTACCCTCCCTCTCCTCCTCCCTATCTCAGCCTCATATATATATATTGAAAAGATAAGAGAGGAGGAAATGGTAATAAGTAGAATTTAACCTTATTTGTTAAATGCAGAGTATCCCATAATGATAATAATAGCAGTTAACATCTATTGAGCACTTACTATATTCCAGGCACTATCCTAAATGCGTTGCATGTATAACTCTACTATTAATAATCTGGTTTTACAAAAAAGAAAACTATGACCCCAAGAGGTTACATCACTTGCTCAAGGTTACCCACCTGGTCGTGGCAGCCATGGAAGAAATCCAGAACACAGTAGCCTGGCTCCATATTCCAAGCTGTCAACCACTGTGCATTCATTTCTAGGATTTTAAATTTATACCCAAGTTTTAAGTCTGATTTTTGCCCTAAAATGTCTTTCTCATAGTGGGCACAGAATAGAGATTTGTTGCATTGAATTAGACTTTTTAACAAAATTATTTTGAAATTAAGTTGACTAAAATACACAAAAAAAATTACGCTGATTTTAAAAAGCATCATTCTTTTCTATATTTTAGCTTGGATCTCCTGCACAATCACCTAAAAAGTTATGTTGAAAAAGATCACCTATCATAATGGTCCATCTGTGTCTACACAACAAGCAGTACTATTTTATTATGATTTTCCTATTTAAAATTGGGCAGGGGCTGGGTGCAGTGGCTCATGCTTATAATCTCAGCATTTTGGGAGGCCGAGGTGGGAGATTGCTTGAGTCCAGGAATTCAAGACCAGTCTGGGCAACATAGTGAAACCTTGCCTCTACAAATAAATCAAAATATTAGCCATATGTTGTGACACATGCCTATAGTTCCAGGTCCTCAGGAGGTTGAGGAGGGGGATCATCTGAGCCCAGGAGATTGAGGCTGCAGTGATCATGCAAGCTATTGCACTTCAGCTGGGGTGACAGAGTGAGACCTTGACTCTAAATAAATAAATAAATAAATAAATGGACAAGCACAGTGTAGGCCTTTCCTTAGCAAAAAGAGACACAGCACTGAGCTCATGTTCAAACAGGCTCTTGCTGAGTCCTGAAGGATGAGCCCATTTTTCCTGGAACTTGACAAAGAGTTTAGAAACAAAGTTAGCATTTAGCTCATCTGTCTCATCAGGTCAAATATTTAACTCTTCAGCATTTAACATTTCAGAATAGTTGGTAAAGGGAAAAATAAATCAAGTGTTGTCTTTACGATTATTCTTTTTTTAAAAAAAAAATCACCTAATTCTAATGCTGTTTCATGTTTTTTTCCCATTTGTGCTGCAAGGACAACTGTCAGTGTATATAAACTCACTTAATTGGTTCTTTGTACTTTTTGTTATCCAGTTTCAGCCCCAAATCAATAACTGAAGAAATCAAACTTTTTCCATGTTCTAGAGTCTTTAGTGACAGAAGCATAAGAACTTAATATACTGGGGGAGGGGGGGAGTTTAGATTTCCTGACTAAAATATAGCTGCTTTTCCTAGATTTGGTGGTTAATTTTATTCTATTGTGCTTTATTTATTCTTAGTAGAACTTTGAGGGATTGTTTTCAGGATAATGTCAGGGTAATTGTTCACTATTGAGCTATGGGCCAACCCAAGGGCATTCTCCCGAGAATAGTTTGGCTAAAATACACAAAAGATCGCGCCTCTTATCAAAAATACCTCTTCTTAAACATAAAGATAAATGAGGAAAGTTTGACATGAGCTGAAAATAACAACAAAATCAGTCAGGGACTAAATGTCTCATATGCTCTTAGTGCATAGTTAGACAACAAATAAATATCTCCCAGCCCTGTCTCTTCACGCTTATTTTATAATGGGATAACAAGATACCCTCCTTGCACTGGGGAGGGGTACACGCTACACCCTTCCTTTCTTAAGAGGGTAAAATTAACCATGAGGCAATACAAAATATTAGTAAATATGAGATCTTAATGTTTCTCCAGGCTTTATTAATTTTTTAAATTTATAATGAACTGAAAAAAATAATACATTTTTATTGCAGGAATATTGAAAGCATATTTAAGCAAAAATAAAAATAAAGAGATAATTTCAACCAGGCACGGTGGCCCATACCTGTGATACCAGCACTTTGACAGGACAAGGTGGGAGAATTGCTTGAGCCCAGAAGTTCAAGACCAGCCTGGGCAACAAAGCTAGACCTTGTCTCTAAAAAAAAATAGAAAAATTATCCAAGCATGATGATACACACCTGTAGTCCCAGCTTCTTGGGATACTGAGGCAGGAGGATTGCTTGAGCTCAGGAGCTAGAGGCTACAATGAGCTGGGATCATGCTTCTGCAATCCAGCCTGGGCTACAAAGTGAGGCCCTATCTCCAAAATCAAAGTAAAATAAAATATAATTGATAAAAGAAGAGATTGTTTCCTAGTCCCACCACCAAATTAACCACCATTAATATTTTGTACCTATCCCTCCAGACGTAGATACACACACATATACATGCACACCCCACACCTCTAGTAATGGCTGATAAAAACTAACAGCAGTGGTAGCAATAACAGTGGAAACAAGCACCAAGAGTACATCTAACAGTAGCAAGAGCAGTGGTAACTACCACTGGTAAGTGAGCAATAGCATTAATATTAAGAGAATGTATAAGCACAATAGCCAAAACTGCAAAGGAAACTGCCCCAAATATAGCAAAGTCACTGAAATTGTCCAGGAGAAACAGTAGCATAGCAGTAACAATATTAATAATATCAGTTAAGAGTTACATAGTTACACATATTATATACCAAGCACTGTTCTAAGTGTTTTTTATATATTTTCTCAATTAATCCTCATAGCAATCTAATGAATAAGTGCTTAAGTTGTATCCCACTTTACAGATAAGAAAACTGATGCATGCTAAGGTTAAGTAAATTGTCCAAAGTGACACAGTCTTAAGGGGCAGAACCTGAAATTGAATTCCAGGCAGTTTGGTTCCATAATCTACTCTTCACCACTATACTAGTAGTAACAGCAGGAGTAGCATGAATTCTAAAACACAGCATGAGGAGTATTTTTCAATTTATATAGATTTGTATAATGAATGAATATATATTGGGAGTGATTCTGAAGTAGGAAGTATAGAATAAAAGCATATGAAGTAACTTTCAAAAAACTTTTTCATGACTATAATTGTCAGTTTTTAAAACCCCAACTTAAACAATCAAAGAAGGTATATTTTGCAAATATATTTGCTTTCCTATTTCATTATTCCACAACAATTTATATCTACTTTGTTTTATGTTTGTCTAATTTTGGGGGTCTCTCACTGTGAATTCTTAAAAATAAAGGGCAAGTTACCATGCTACTTAATTTATCACATTCCTCAGTTCACAGACATGCCTCCACATATTTAAATGCTTAATAAATATTTGTAAATGAATGAATAAAACAATGAAAAATAAAACTTCAAGGCCACGGCAGTTGCTCAGGCCTGTAATCTCAGAACTTTGGAAGGCCAAGGCAGGAGGATTGCTTGAGCCCAGGAGTTTGAGACCAGCCTGGGCAACATAGCAAGACCTTGACTTTTCAAAAAAATTAAAAAGTTAGCCAGGCATGGTGACATGCATCTGTAGTGTCAACTACTTGGGAGGCTGCAGTGGGAAGATTGTGTGAACCCAGGAGGTCGAAGTTGCACTGAGCCATGATCATACCACTTCATTCTAGCCTAGTCAGCAAAGTGAGACCTCAAATCAAAAAGAAAAGAAAAGAAAATTTGAGTCATACTTAAAACAGATAGAATTCAGCCAGACCCAAACCACCTCAATAACAGCAACAGCAGCCAAGGAAATAAGAAAAATCTTAAAACCAAACAAACAAAAGGTAAATTGTTGTTGATGCTGGGGTTCTATTTTCCTTCTTTTGCCTCCTGTAATCCTTTATCTTGAAAGTTTGGTTTGTAGCGTATATTTATAATATTTAATCTGTGTGTATACCTGAGACTGTCCTTATAGAAAAGATCCCTTCTGCCTCTAGAAAGCTATACCCAAGACAGAGTAAAAACCAAAACCAAAAAAAACATTCAAATGCATAAATAAAATTTGTCTTTTGAAAGATTAGAAAAAAAGTGAGTCCTGTGCAAAGAAATATCTGAACTTTACCATCAATTTGAATTTTTGTGACTACAGATTGCTAGAAATGGCAAAATAAGAAATAAATCTACTTTAAATGCATAATAAACTTAAGGGGAAAAGAATGCCCTCAAAAGTTATCTTGGGCCTTTTCTGCTTAGGGCTTCAAGTTAAAGTTTTGATGATATGACTTGATTTAATTTCCAAGTCTCTTATCTGCAGTTTATTCTTGTTACTGCAGTTGCTACTGGTTTTTAACTTGTACACAGGAAACCAGTGCCAATCAATTTTGTTCCCAAGGTGACAGGAAACCCTGGTTGGTCAGATGTTGATTGTACTCGCAGTTCATGCTCCACCCATCATATTTTCTTCCCTTTTGGCTGAACTTAAGACAAATTAATCAGTAGTCGACATCTGGCAGACAGTTTTGGTGTCTTCTCAGTGATTTGTTGACCTGTACAGTTAAAGAGTAAAATTCAGTGCAGAAAACTTGTGGACACTTAATATAAATGCTGTCAAGAATCTCTTCTAGAGACTTGCATGGCTCGTGTTTGGGCTTTTTAATTGAAAATGTGAATTTTCTTGAGTAATGAAACATCTGTTCAGTAAATATTTCACCTTCATTATGATGGTGAGTGGCTTACCTCACCCTATTGTACATTCCAGATACGAACTGTGAAACTGGGGGCAAGGAAGGGCTCAGAGAATGTTAAGCTTTTTAGCAGGTCTCTGCTGTTTGTAATTAATCTTGAACCACCTGCATATTTTCTTCATAATGAGTCTTACTCCACATAAACATACGCTTATCACTGAGCACTCTGGGAGAAAATGTTGTTACCTGTATACTAGCCTGGTGAACTGTTTTCAGAAATCATTCATTTGAAAGATAATGATACTAAAATGTACGTCTAATTTTCTCAGGCATAGTGACAGTAGAGATCATGAAAAATGTATGAGAGATGTTATCTCTATATAGGAAGATGAAGGAAGGTAGCGATGCAGGAAGGTGAGATTAAGATAAACCTAAAAAGGGCAGGTATGTTGGACCGGATAGGCTTTTCCTGTTCCTAAAATGTCTTGTGCTCTTACACAGGAAAAGCATTCTTATTCACCCGAGGCATTTGCAAGTCCTAGGCCCAAGACCCAAAAGTACCCTGGGTTCTGATAGTAAGAAGGCAGGAAAGCAGTGGGTGGGACAGGAAGCAGCCACGGGGAGCCCTCAACCAGGACAAATTTCCCAAAGGGTAAAAAAGTTTTCATCTGTGCCTCCCTTATTTTGGGAACAGACTCTGCTAATGTGTTCTTATTGCTTAATACAGTACTTTCCATGCCAGAATGTGGGCACATTTAAAACTGGGGTCAACTTAGGCCATTGAGCCACCAAAAAATTTGTCCACATGCTCATGTTCTTTGAGAGTTTGCTGCCCTGTCAATCTATCAATTCCAATAACCATCCAACTGCCCTCTGAACGATTCCTTCCTAGATAGATTGCCAGGGGCAATTCTAATACGCTTTGTTTACTTGTTCACTAAAAAAGTATCTTCCATAGGAGGCCAGGCCTGTGAAATAAAGGTTAATGGGACTAGAGAAAGCTTGCATTTTTTTGAACCTTAACCGTTTTGCTGTCAGTTTTACCAATAGCCATGTAGAAGCAAAGCCCAAGACACCATCTAAGTATTTCTAAACAGTCAGGGAGACTTGGCATTTGCCAAGGCGCTATGGGAAAGCTGGTAGTGAATCCAAATAGGCTCCTGCCAGTAAATCTAAAATGCACTCAAAAAGCATTTCACTGTGGTACATTTACACGATAGAATAGTATGCAGCCATAAAGAAAAACAAAATTATTAACTTTGCAGCAACCTGGATGGGATCAGAGTCTATAATACTCAGTGATTTATCACAGAAACAAAGATCTGAGTACCACATGTACTCACTCATAAGTGGACACTGAACATTTATCATAATACTATGAAAAGGGGATTGGCAGTAGTGGGACACTGCTGGGGGAGGGGGCATATAACATCAGTAAGTGTACCCACACTTTACCTGCATGATGACTACATATGTACCTAACCCTGAATTGTACCCCTCATTTTTAAAATAAAAAAAAAGAAATAAAAACATTTCATAATTCCTCCCCCCATATTAAACTTCCTTTTGATTTGCATGATGCAAAAGGATTTGCATGGACATGGGCAGTCCACTGTGTGACTGCTCTTTTTTCTACCTGTTGATCCATCATCCATGGAAAGGAGTGTGCCCAAGATGGGAGAGAAGAGGCTGCCAATTGTTACACATAGTAGCAGTGCCCTTCATGAGATGCTCTGCCAGGATAGATGAGTTTTCTATTCCTGGACAGCAGTTTTGCTATATGCAATGTTGACTGACTCTGACTCTAATCAAAACTGTCCCCTTGGTCTCCTTAGTATCATTTCTAACCTACACAGCTGAGAACTTTAGGATGTTGGGCAGTATCATGCAACATAAGAGCTTTTGCAGTTCATGCAAGCAACAGAGGTGACAATGGGTAAATATCTGCAAGGTATTTCTTTCCAGGAATATGGCAAGGGTGTTTTTCTAGATGATCTAGTTTATATAACACAGACATTTTAAATAAATAGACCTCTCTTGATAGGTTTATTCTAGAAAGCATTGCCTATACTTCTGTGTTGGCAAACCCTATTTAGTGAAGAACCAAATCTGAGCTTTAATCTGAACTCAGAAAAAAGTTTTGGGGTTCAAAGATAAGGGAGTGGAGAAAGTAAGACCATCTGTTGGACATATTCAAATATCGGATAATATCTTATGGCCTAGTGTACCACCAAGAAAAGGGTACCAGAATAACAGGTCAGAATAATCATATCTCTATACTGAGGGGAAACTAGAAAAGACTTGATACATCTATATCTATGCCATCTATGCCTATAGCCAACATCTGTGGAGCAGCAGCTGTGTGCCAGGTACTGTACATGATGCATTACAAATATAGAACACATGTCCTTCTCATATCCATCTCAGATAGGCAGATTTGACCTCATCTTTAGTGATGAGGAAACCGAAACACAGACACTTATTGTGAAGGTCATTGTCATAGAGCTCATGGCTGCAGAAATGGGATTTGAACCAGGTCTGTGTGCTCTCAAAACCTATGCTCTTTTCTATTTTCTGCCTCCCTGATTCCTAAGACTCTCTAGAATTCTTTGGTTTGCACCTTCTCTGTACTTATAATTTGATCGTATTCAATTTTTTTCAGTGGAGAAATAGAAGCATTCTCAAATAAAATGTGTTCAAGCCTAACACTCACGGATTCCACTGGCAGAGCGGAGGTTTCCACCTTTCCCCCTCCAGGTGGCGCCTGTGCGCCACTCACGGACAGAAGAGGAGTCAGGGTGGTCAGCGGGGTGGGCTTTTGCTCTTGTTTGAAGGACGGACACTTCACCAGTTTGCTTCTGTGTCCTCAAAAGTTCTACCTGAGACGTGTGTTGTTATTTTAAGATGTAAAGCCAGATCAAATAGAGAAAGGACCATGTACCCACCCTAAAGCTGACAGGGGGTGGCGAAGCCTCCCTCCCCGGAGGTCCCTTTCGTGGGATCTGGAGGTGGCTGTCCCGGCAGGCAGGCTGTATTGGTCCAAACGGCAGATGCTCTCAACACGGTTGTCCAGCTACCGCATCCATGGCCCTTCAGAAGATTCTGGTTTGATACCCATCAGAAGGGCTTTTGATCTCTTCTTTGTTAGCAATGATACCGATTTGTATTAGATGGAAAGCAATAGAATTTGGCTGCTTAAGCCTTTCCAATTGTCGTTCTACAAAAAGATAGGACTTTTGCCCTCTTGCTGTCCCTCCTAACAAAGCAATAATGCAATTTAGTCAGGGCGTTTTATAAGTTCCGTTAGGATTTGTCACTGAGAAGGGATTTCTATGATAAAGCACAATGTTACTGTAGAAATGATCTCCAGGGAAGGATGGGGATGGGCAGCCTTGTAAAGTTTGCATTCGTGACCCCGGGTTCCCGTAAGGCTACATGCCTTGTAGAGGGCAGCCCAGGGGCGAATTGGCAGTACATTAGAAAGCACGATTAGAGGAGGGAAAGCTGAAATGGCCTTCATGTCAGCTGTTTTCCTCCACAGGATACTGGGTGATTCCTGTCCCAGCCAGATACTGATTACTTAAAGCTTAGCCCAAGAGTTCTTGTTAAAAAATGATTTCCGTAGTGTATTTTGACTTGCTGAGGTCTGAAGAACTTTTGGAATGTGTTAGATGTGGATCTAAACTCCAGGAATGGGTCAGTAATATTCAGTTAATGAACTCTATCCATTTGAACAGAATATCTTAAGCACCTCGTTTTTATCTCACTCACACTTCTCTGAATGTCCTCATCTGACATGAAGAATTATTGGTGGACAATATGTGCACTGATAATTCAGACAAATGAAAGCAAAAAAAGTTCAAAGAATTTATCTTCAAGCCGTTTTACACAATATTTCAAACATATGCAAACTGATATAAATGTTTCCATCTATGAATTTACATATTCTTCTTATATTTCCCCATTATAATTGTATTATGTTTTATAAGTATTTTACCTTATCTAGAATGTAGACAAATTCAAAATATTTAAATTGTTGAAAACTATTTTTGGAGTGAGTACATTTTCTTCACCTAAAATACCAAGATTTAATGTAACATCCAACTCTTAAAAATATTCTACCAAATATTCAACCCAGAATGGTGAGACACAAAAAAGGGGTTTTGCATATAAAATAGTGAAACATGAAATATTTTTAAATCTTTCTTAGAAATATAAATTCTAGTGTTAAGGTTTTACAGTACTTTGTTGTTTTAAATGTTCAGGAGACAAGAAGCAATTCCAAATTTTATAAACAATATAATATTCCAATCAAAGTAACAGATTTTCTAAAACTCATATTATTCTGATTCCTGAATCAGTCAGTTAAAATTTGAGAGACCTTTCAAATACTGTTAACTGTCTGGGATTTTAAAAAAATATTTTATTTTTCATCTTTTAGCATGGATATCTACTCCTACCAGAAATCAATAAAGCTAATCACAGGAAAGTTACTGACTAGTTATGAGGTTTTGAATTATAATTGTTTAATATGAAATTAAAAACAAATACTATTTTTTCTTCTGAAATCAAGGCAAAATACTATGATAAAGAAAGAAACAACTAATTTCTTGTCAGTCTTGAAACTGTTTACTTCATTCTTATTTCCCTTTCCACACCTACAAATCCCTGCCATGCACAGAAGAAATGCACAGATGCATGAAAGGAATTGCAGTTGGGTCAGTTATGTCCTACTTATCAGGGGTTGCCAGGCATTCTGTATATATATCTTATATTTAATGACTTTATTCTGTGACCAATACTGACTGTGAGGAGGACCTAAAAGTCCTGTACTAAATTATAAAAATTTGGCAGTTAGTAGAACTATTTCTCAAATATCTAACTGGGCATCTTGTATTTTTATTTGCTAAATCTGGTGACCCTACCTCTTACCATCCTCCCTTCATTAGAGTCTTCCAGTAGACTCATTTGCATCTTTCTTGAGTCCATTCTTATTAGAAATAACGATTTTCAGAATGAAGTATCACTAGTATAGGTTAGGACCACTTAACATGTTAAGATGACAGAGTTAGTTGGTATTAGAAGTCATTCTAAGCTAGCATTCTTCTTTTACTTGAGAGGTGGTTTAAAAAAATTATGATTTATTTTGTTCATTATTATATCATTCACAGATATGTTTCAGATATATTTCCATTCACATGCACTCATGCTTCTACCGTTCCGCTTAATTAAGAAAAAATTATAAATACAATAGAAACCCTGGTTGATTTAACTAAACTAATTTTTCTCCCTCTCCCTCAAAGGCAACAACTATTCTAAATTTTGTGTTTATCATTCCCTTGTATATTTTTGTATTTTTCTTGATATGCATATATCAAAAAACAATATATAGTTTGATTTTGCATAGGCTTTATACAAATAGTGCCCCACAGTGTGTATCCTTGTGTCTTGCATGATCAAAACCCTAAATGTCATAGCTAAAACTATAAATCCCTTGGAGCAAAACATAGGTGAATATCATTGTGACCTTGGGTTAGGGATGATTTCTCAGATATGACACCAAAACAGAACCATCGAAGAAAAATAATGTAGACTACATCAAAATAAAACTTCTGTGTTTCAAAGGAGATTGTATTAGTCAGGGTTCTCCAGAGAGGCAAAATTAATAGAATATGTGTGTGTGCATGTGTGTGTGTGTATGCATGTAAACAGATTTATTGTAAGATATTCACTCACTTGATTAGAAGGCTAGAAAGCCCCAATATCTTCAGGGAGAGTCAGCAAACTGGAGACCGAAGAGAGCCCATGGTGTAGTTCTAGTCCAAAGGCTAGCAAGCCTGAGACCCAGAAAAAGCTGATGTTTCAATTTGAGTCTGAAAGCAGGAAAAAGCCAATGTCCCAGTTCAAAGCTACCAGAAGAATCACCTCTTATTCAGGGGCAAACTGGCCTTTTTTTCTACTCAGGCCTTAAGGTGATTGGATGAGACCTACCACATTGTGGAAGTCACCCTGCTTTACTTGATATATCAATTTAAATGTTAATCATATCCAAAACACTCAGAATAATGTTGACCAAATACCCGGACATTCCATGGCCCAATCCAGTTGACATGTAAAATTAACCATCACAGATCCTACCAAAAAAGTGAAAAGACAGTTCATAGAATGGAAGGGAATATATGTGATAAGGGTCTAGTGTCCAGAATATGTAAAGAACTTTACAACTCAAAAATAAAAAGACAGATAACCCAATTTAGAAAGAAGTCGAGGATTCAAATAGACATTTCTCCATAGAAGTTATATAAATGGCCAATAAGCTGATGAAAATGTGCTCAACGTTATTAGTCATTAGGGAAATGCAATCCAAACCACAACGAGTTACCACTTCATATCCACTAGGACAGCTATAATAAAAAAATATGGGCACAAATATGGGTAAATATTAGCAAGAATGTGGAGAAATTAAAACTCTCATACATTGCTAGTGGAAATGTAAAATGGTATGGCCACTTTGTAAAAATATTTGGTAGTTCTTCAAAAAGTTAAACCTAGAGCTACCATATGACACAACAATTCCATTCCTAAGTGTATAAGCAAGAGAAATGACAACATATGTCCACACAAAAACTTACACACAAATGTTCATAGAATAACTCATAATAGCCAAAAGTGGAAACAACTCAAATGTCCATCAACTGATTAATGAATAAATACAAAGTTGTATATCCGTATGGTTAATTATATTGTGTCACAAAAAGGAATGGAGTATTAATAGATCTACAACATGGATCTACAAAATATTCTGCTAAGTAAAGGAAATCAGACACAAATGGCCATATGTTGTATGAGTCCATTTATGTAAAATGTCCGTTAGTGGTTTCTAGGGACTGGGGAGGGAGACAAATGAGGAGTAACTGCTAGTGAGTGGGGAGGTTCTTTTGCGGATGTGGAAAATGTTTTAAAATTGATAGTGGTGATGCTTATGCAACAATGTGACTATACTAAAAAACATTGAATTGTACACTTTAAAAAGGTAAATATTCTTATATATAAGCTATATGCCAATAAAAAGGGGAAATTATAAGTTTACATATACTTATGGAAGTATATGTAAAATTATATTTTTAAAAATTTTATAAAACTTTGATTCCCCAATGATTATTATTGGTGACTTTATCAAAGATGAGTTGGTTGAGAGACTGTTTTTACTTCCGGAATCTCTATCCTCTTCCTGTACCAATACCTGCTTTTTTGGTTACTGTAGCCTTGTAATAAAGTTTAAAGTCTGGAACTGTGATACCTCTCACTTTGTTTCTTTTGCTGAGGATCATTTTGGCTATTCATGCTCTTTTTTGTTTCCATATGAATTTCTGTATTGTCGTTTCCAGGTCTGTGAAAAATAATGTAGGCAATTTGAGGGGCATTGCATTGAATCTGTAGATTGCCTTGGGTAGGCTAGACAACTTGACGCTATTTATTCTTTTAATTCATGAGCATAGGATGTTATTCTGTTTGTTTTTGTCATCTTTGATTTCTTTGAGCATCCTTTTGCAGTTCTTGTTGTAAGGATCTTTTACTTCTCTGATTAGGTGAATGCCAAGGTATTTATTTTGTGTGTGTGTGTGGCTATTGTGAATGGAATTGTGTTTTTTATTTGGTTATCTGCCTAGTTGTTGCTGATGTATAGAAATGCAACTGTCTTTTGCACGTTAATTTTGTAACCGGAGAATTTACCAAGCTGCTCATCAGTGCAAGGAAACTTTTGACAGACCCTTTAGGGTTTTCCAGGCATAGAATTATATCATCTGCAAAGAGGGATAGCTTAACTTCCGCTTTTCCTATTTGGATACCCCTGATTTTCTTCTCTTGCCATTGCTCTGGCTAGGACTTTCAGCACTATGTTGAATAAGAGGGGTGAGGGTGGGTATTCTTGTCTTGCTCCAGTTCTTATGGGGGAATGCATCCAGCTTCTTCTGCCCATTGAGCAAAATGTTGGTTGCAGATTTATCATAGATGACTCTTATTGTTTTGAAAAATTTAGCAAATGGTGCTGAAAAAACTGGCTAACCACATGCAGAAGAATGAAACTGAACTCCTACCTATCATCATATACAAAAATCAATGCTAAATGGATCAAAGACCTAAATGTAAAACCTCAAAGGCCAGACTCAGTGGCTCAGCCTGTGATCCCAGCACTTTGGGAGACCGAGGTGAGTGGATTGCCTGAGCCCACGGGTACAAGACCAACCCAGGGAATTTGGCAAGACCTCATCTCCAAAATAAATAAAAAAATTAGTCAGGTGTGATAAAGCATGCGCCTGTAGTTCCGGCTATTCGGAAGGTTGGGGCGGAAGGATTGTCGGAGCCCAGCAGGTCCATGCTGGAGTGGCCATGAGCATGCCAGTGCCACTGCACTCCAGCCTGGGCAACAGAGTGAGACTCCAACTCAAAAATAAATAAATAAATAAAAACCTCAAAATACGAAAATCCTACATAAAAATGTAGGAAACACACTTTAGACATCAGAGTAAGCAATGAATTCATGACCAAGTCCCTAAAAGTGAATGCTACAAAACTTATATAGGTGGGACCTCATCAAACTGAAAAGCTTTTGCACAGCAAAAGAAACCATCAAGAGAATGAATAACACAAAGAATGGGGCAAAAATTGCAAATTATGCATCTGACAAAGGCTTAACATCCAGGATCTACAAGGAACTCAAATGATGTGAAAGGAAGAAAAACAAAAAAACAACCCAATTTAAAAGTAGGCAAAAGGCTAGGCTCGGTGGCTCAATCTATAATTCTAACGCTTTGGGCGGCTGAGGCAAGTGGATTGCCTGAGTCTGCTGGTTCGAGATCAGCCCGGGCAACTTGGCGAGACTTCTTCTCTACAATAAGATAAAATGAAAAATTAACTGGGCATAATAGCACATGCCTGTAATTCTGGTTACTTGGAAGGCTGAGGTGAAAGGATCACTGGAGCCCAGCAGGTCAACACTGGGCTGGCCATGAGTGTGCCACTGCACTCCAGCCTGGGCAACAGAGTGAGACTCCAACGCAGAAAAAAAAAAAAGGTGGGCAAAAGATATGAACAGACACTTCTCAAAAGAGGACATTTAAGTAGCCAACAGACACATGAAAAAATGCTTAGCCTCACTAATCATCAGAGAAATGCAAATCAAACTACGAGTTAACCACCTAACTCCAGTAAGGATGGCTGGCATTAATAAGTCAAAAAACAACAGGTGCTGGCATGACTGCAGAGTAAAAGGAATGCTTCTACGTTGTTGGTGGGAATGTAAGCTAGTTCATCCTCTGTGGAAACCAGTGTGGTGATTTCTAAAAATTGACCTTCCATATCATCCAGTAATCCCTCTTCTGGGTAGTTCCTCTGGAATATACCCACAGGAACATAAATCGCTCTAGCACAAAGACACCTGCTCACACATGTTTATTGCCGCATTATTCACAAGAGCAACATAGAACAAACCCTGTTGCCCATCAGTCCATCAAAAATGGACTGAATAAAGAAAATGTGGTACATATACACAATGGAATATCATGCAGTCATAAAGAAAAACAAAGTCATGGCTTTTACAGCAACTAGGATAGATTTAGTATATCATACTCAGTGACTTATCACAGAAACAACAACAGAATACCTATGTTCTCACTCATAAGTGGGCCCTGAACACTAGTCACATCACCACAAGGGTGGGATAGGCAGTCTCTGGGCACCGCTAGGAGATGGAGGGAGGGAAGAAGGTGAGGGGCATGTGACAACACAAAGGGTACCTGGTCCACTCTCGGGGGAATGAGGGCCACCGAGAAGCCCAAACTTCACCTGCATGCAGCCCACTTATATAGTAAATCCTCACTTGTATCCCACAACACTATAATAAATAAATAAATAATTTTAAAATTTTTTTAAGAAAAATTTTAATTTTATATTAAAATGTTACCTGTTTCTAGAAAATTGGTTGGGCACTACTTCCAGGCATTTTTTATTCTATTTTATTTGATTGAAGCATGCTACTATGGAAAACTTTTATTTCCAGAAAAGCAAAAGGATATATTTTCTACAGCAAGCATAAAAGTATCCTTTACATGACAAATTTGAGTTAACTTTTTAAAATATGTATGATACTATGCATTCCAGAAATATATACCTTTTTACCAGTCCATCTGCTCATTGGACATAATATAGACGATAAAACACAATATCAAAAGGAAGAATTCTGTACTTTGTCTAGCAGGCATAATAGCTGCACTAGGATGACTGGTTATTTGATTTTTAGAGTTCTCTTATTCCATCTGACAATGGATGAGAAGACCCAGAAATTAAAAAAATGAATTGTTGTGAATGGCAATAAATCAACAAATC
Source organism: Carlito syrichta (assembly GCF_000164805.1). Classification (NCBI taxonomy): domain Eukaryota; kingdom Metazoa; phylum Chordata; class Mammalia; order Primates; family Tarsiidae; genus Carlito; species Carlito syrichta. The sequence goes on along the minus strand of NW_007254579.1, from coordinate 19,206 downwards.
CTGGTTACTTGAGAGGAGAGGCTTATTTTAACTATTGGTAACTATGTTCACTAATTTCTATTTAAGCATCTATCCTTGTAGGAGGCTTCACTGATAACATGACTGTGTATTTACATTGGCAAGAATGTCATCACAGTTGATCAAATCAGGTGCACCCTCTTCATTTATCGCTAACACAACTCTTCTAGGTAATTGGCGCCTTCCTTCCACCAGAGGAGTGATGATACTTTAAATACAATCTGTGGCCACAGGGTAATCCAGCAAAGTCATTGACTCTCTACTGGTCAAAAGGAAGCAACTCCCTATTCCAAAATTTCAAGGTGAAAGGCCAGTGACTTGGAGTGAGCAATGGTCATCTTGGTTTATTTGCAAAGCATCTAACTGACCAAAGCCCACGATTACATTGCTGGGTGGTGCACTTTCAAATGAACACTGAACAAACACAGGAATGTATATTTAAATAAATAACTGTTCTTGGCTAAACATTTGAAGAAACTGGAGACAGTAGATTTTCATAATTTTGACTGAGAGTTCATTTTAGGTTAAGGTAGACCTTGATGGGCCATGGTTAATGACTCAAGACAGCTGTTTTTTATATCAAATTACTAAGGAGGACTTCTAGCAGCTTTCAGATAGATATTAAAGGTAACTACTTTTATATATATATAATTCTCAGCATACATGAAACATTTTTTTGAGTGAAAATTTAACTTTATAGATATTTCTCTCCAATGACTAAAAACAAGTTTAAGGATTTGATGTATAAAGAACTGTGCTCTTGCCGGGCACAGTGGCTCTCGCCTATAATCTCAGCACTTTGGGAGGCCAAAGCGAGAGAATTGCTTGACTTCAGGAGTTTGAGACCAGCCTGGGTGACATAGCGAGACCTTGACTCTACAAAAAAATAAAAATTAATAAAACTAGACAGGCATGGCGGCACATGCCTGCAGTCTCAGCTACTCAGAGACTGAGGCAGAAGGATCACCGGAGCCCAGGAGTTGGTCAAGAATGCAGTAAGCAATGATCATGCCACTACACTCCAGCTTGGGCAACAGAGTGAGACCCCAACTCTAAAATAAAATGAAATAAAATGAAAATGTTCTTAAAAATAAATAAATTACCTCTGCAACTTTCTAGGTTTGCCTCTATTCCATAGCAGGCTACATAATATTAGAATAATCTCTTTAGGACTCTCATCACAGTCTATAAAGTACTTGAGATCAGAGGTCATGTCTTATTAACCATGGCATCTCCCAGGGCTTCCATGATTTCTAGAAAACAGCAGATACTAATATGTTTGTTGCTGACCTAAGTTCAGCACATCTTTGCAGTTAAGAATAGTGTCTCAGGGCTCACACTGCCTGTATTCACATACTTTACTTCACATGTTTAGTTTCTTCATATATAAAGTGGGAATAATTCTAACATCTCTCTCAAAAATTGTTGTAACAACTAAATGAGATAATCCCAGCAAACTGCTTCTTACAAGCCTAGCTTGATGAAAATTAACTGCCATCATTATCAGCATCAACACTATTAGCACTTTTACGGGAAATGAGAGCTTTTTCCTTCAACATAGAACCACCTTGCAGTTTGGCACTTATCACGCTTGGACCAACTGGTCATTGCTCCAAGCATTCAATCCAGAAACTAAGCCAGGACTCCCGCTAGACTCTGGTTAGAGGGAAGACGAAGTGGGTTAAAATCACATTGAGAGTAGCTTTATTGTATTTCTGGATGTATTATGTTGTAGTTGAACAGTAGCTTTGTCTTTTATCCTAACTGTTAATGAAAGGATAAGGACTGACTTTGATTTATCTGTATTGGGTGTGACTATGATCTACCATAAATAAAGGATTTCCAGTGACTCATGTTTGTGAAACGGAGTTTAACTGTTTGCAGGATTACTGTACTTCTAAAGACCACTAGAATATCAGCTGTACTGTCCACTGAGAAAATGAACAAAGTTCTATGTCTTAACAGTTATGCTAACTTGTTAAAAGCTTTTTGATGTAAATAACACCAGTATAGAAATTAAAAACCTCTTATGAAGCACAATTTGAATGATGGAGAGTTGTTAAAGTACTGGCTTTCTGTAAAATCATTATTGTTTTAAATTTGGACTGTAATGCAATATCAATAAAATTGACTGTTTGGGCAGTTTTATTTACTACCTTAAAAAAATCAACACTTTCTCTTTTCTTTCTTCTCTTTTCCTGCAATCTTCTCACCCCTTACCCAGAGGGGATGGAAATGAATAAACTTGCGCTCTGACTGCAAACATATAACAAGCAGAGGGTCCAAATAGGCTCTGGGAAAAGACAAGACACCCTTATTTTATTTCTAGTGTGCACACATGCACGTGTGTGTGTGTGCAGAGACAGAAACTTTAAAACACACAACAAAAGTAAAGACAATGCAGAGCATCGTAATTCAAAGACATATGAGGAAAATTTGTTACTGCGGTAACAAATACTAGGAAATTTGCTATCTATCTCTAAACTGAAAAAGTGATACAGATATGTGGAATTTGTTCTATGTGATACAATGATTCTATAACTTCATTCATGAGTCCCATGGTGAAAATGTACTGTTACTATCATATATTGTTCTTGTATTATATGATTTTTTTAAAAAGGTTAGTCCAAGTCTCACTCTGTTACCCAGGCTGGAGTATAGTGGCACAATCACAGCTCGTCGCAACCTTCACTTTCTGGACTCAGGCTAGCCTTTCACCCAGGCTCCCGAGTAACTAGGACTAGAGGCACATGCCTCCACACTCGGCTTAATTTATTATTTTTTATTTTTTTAGAGATGATGGCTCACTATGTTACCTAGTCTGGTCTCAAACTCCTGAGGTCAACCATTCCTTCTTTTTTAGCCTCCCAAAGTGCCAGTATTACAGGTGTGAACCACCACACCCAGTCTTTTATGTGATAGTATTCTCTAAAATTTCAGTTTTGTTATGAAAACCATATATATGTTGACTACAAAACTTTCCACAGCTGGGATCGGTGACCTGTAATCCCGCACCTTGGGAGGCTGAGGTGAGTGGATTACCTCAGCCCGTGGGTTCGAGACCCACCTGGGCAACTTGGGAGACCTCATCTCTACAGTAAATCAAAAAAATTAGCCAGGCGTGGTAGCACGTGCCTGTAGTTCCAGCTACATGGAAGGCTGAGGTGGAAGGATCACCAGAGCCCAGCAGGTCGAGGCTGTGGTGGCCGGGAGCAGCCACTGCACTCCAGTCTGGGCGACAGAGTGAGACTCCAATTCAGAAAAAAAAAAAAAACTTTCCATAGATGGACCACCAGCTAAAAATCATCAGAACTGCCACTATTTATAACTCTGTGTAAATATTCTGGTGAAGCTTTTACCAGAATATTTTAACTTTACTTTTAATTTTAATTTTAACTTTAACTTTACCATATTTTAATTTTAACTTTACCATATTTTAATTTTAACTTTACCATTTAAAACTAATCTCTCTGGGAAATGTTTTCAATGCTTCTCCCCATTTTTCTCTCTTTATAATCAACAAAAAGATTTATTAAACTTTTAATCAATGGATATTTTTAATTAATAAACAAATAGACATTTTACATTTAAATGATGCTATGATAAAATTATAATAAAGATTATTGATGATAAGATCTCAACAATTTTTTTGCCATTTTCTAATTTCAGAACATTTTTATCACCCAAAAAAGAAACTCTATGGCCATTAGTATTTACTCCCCAATTCGTTATCCCTCAGCTCCCTGGCAACTTCCATTTACTTTCTATCTTTATAGATATGCCTATTTTGGTCATTTTACCTAAATGGAATCATACAATATGTGACCTTTTGTGTCTGACCTATTGTACTTAATATTTTCAAGGTTCATCGGTGTTATAGCGTTTATCAGTACTTTATTCTTTTCTCCTTGTCATGGCACTTCTTATTTTGTTGTATGAACATACCATGTTTTATCTATTAATCAGTTGATGGATATTTGGGTTGCTTCCGCTTTGGGCTATTACAAATTATTCTGCTATGAACATTTGTGTATAAAGTTTTGTGTAGGCATGTTTTCATTTCTCTTGGGTATAACATAGGAATAAAATTACTGGGTCATGTGGAAACTCTAAGTGTAACTACCAAACGTTTTTCCAAGGTGACTGTACCATTTTACATTCCCAATAGCAATGTATGAGAGTTCTAATTTCTCCACATCCTCACCAACACTTATTGTTCATCTTATTTATTATAGCCATTCTAGTGAATGTAAAATGGTATCTCTTTGTGGTTTTCAGTTCACTAATGATGTTGAATATCTCTTCTTATTTATTTCTAGATTCTCAAATTGATTCCACTGACCTATTTATATGTCTGAACGTGTGCTCACATCACATTGTTTTGGCAAATGTAACTTTGTAGAAAGTTTTGAACTTAGAAAATAATCTTCCAATTTGGTTATTTTTCAAAATTATTTTGTCTATTCTGAGTTTCTTTTATTTTCATGTGAATTTTAAGATCTGTTTGTCAATTTCTAAAAAAAACTAGAATTTTTTATAAGAATTGAGTTGAATCTATAGATCCATTTCAAGAGTTATTTTCTTCTTAACAATAGTAAGCCTCCCAACACACAAACATGGTATGTTCTTCCATTTATTTATATCATCTTTCAACAATATTTTGTAGTTCTCAGTATATAACTCTGGCACTTCTTGCAAAATTAATTTCTAAGTATTTTATTCTTGTTGATGACATTGTAAATGGAATTTTTTCTTAATTTTATTTTCAGATTATTCATTGCTACTGTATAGAAATACAATTGATTTTTATATTAATATTGTATCATGCATCCTTGTAGAACTTGATAATTACTTCTAATATCCTTTTTGAGGACTCTGAAATTTTCTATATATGACAGCATGCTTTCTGCAAATAGAGACAGTTTTACTTCTTCCTTTCCAATCTGGATTTTCTTTGTTTAATTTTCTTATCTAATTGACTGGCTAGAACCTCAAGTACAATATGGAATTGATGTGATTAGCACAGATATCTTTGTCTTATGCCTGATCTTGGGTAGAAAGTTTTTAGTTTTTCACCATTAAGTTGTGGGATTCTTGTTCATGCCCTTTTTTAGACTGAGGAAGTTTCCTTCTACTCCTAGTTGAAAGCTTTTGTCATGAAAGAATGTTGTATATTTTTTCATGATTCCCATTTTAACTGACCTCTGCGGATCATTATATGTGTCATTTCTGGTCTTATAAGTAAATTAGTATATTTCATTTAGTTTTAATGGCCAATATTAAAAGGGTTCTTTGGTAGTTGATTACACAGAGACAGGGAGTTGTTATTAGTTACATTGTGCTAAAAAATCGAATGTGTGTATGTATATGTATTTATATTTAAATCTACTGAAATTTATAGAAAGGTTTCTCATTTCTGAAAGAATGGTTTATTCATTAAGACTTATTAATATTTCTTTAGCATCATCTTTTTCTTAACTAATTATACGAACTAGGAAAAGTCAAACCTGGGAACTAAAATTAGGGCTACATCATTTTGCTTTTTTGTTGTAAGGGAAATGGCCTCACTATGAGTGGCAGTCAAAACAATACCAAATACAAAAAAAAAAAGAGTAAAAGTTAATCATACTTGGTTACAAAACAAAGCACTACTTTTCTCTCTTTTTTTGGAACAAAATTACCATAGGTCTTTAGGATGTTAATGCTCATACTTTCCTGATATTTAGATAAAACTCAAAACTAAATCACAACTGTAACATTTACTGTACTTACTACTTAAACTTGGCTTCTCCACTTTAAATTTTCAAACTCCTATCTAACATGATCCGCCAATTCACCTATTTTCAGAAGGCTTAGAAGAGCCATCAGAGCACAATAATTACACTTAGCACTACCCTAACCAATTTATTTGTAACTATTACCTATGCAGACAACAAAAGTATTATTTTCCATGTGTTCAGGACTGGGTATAGAGGGATAATTAAGATGCTCACACTCTATGGCAAATCGTTTCTAGGCAATATGATATATATTGGAGACACACTGGGGAAAATTACTAAGAGGTCTCAGAGGAAAGAGCCCCTAGCATTTGGAAGATTGAATCTGAAAGATTTGGGCAAGCTCATTTGAGCCATAAAGAACAGATCTGCAGGTTGACTGCCCACCTAGGGCATATATATGGATAAGTATGTGACAGGAAATGATGCTGGAGAAAAAAACACAAGGAATAGGTTTAAAAGCAGCTATGTCATAGGGTAGCTATTTATGGGTTTTAATGTATTTTCAGTGCTCAGACATCTAAGGAAATAAAGCATACTGTACTAGGAGACTTTAGAGTGAGGAAGGCTTGTGAAGGAGCCACTGCAAGGGTCTAAACCAAAGATGAAGAGGGTCTGAACTAAGTCAACGTTAGTGAGCCACAAGAGGCAGTCTCCATGCTTCTTCCACACCCCATGTGCCCAAACTCAGAGCTTTTGAGCTAGTTTTTAAAACTTTCTGACTGGAAAATAATTATGGAAAAGCACAAACGTTTAGGTACAAGGATGTTCGTTGCAGTTTTATATATAATAGTGTAAAATTAAAGACAATTTAGTGTCCAGAATAAGACATTGCTTAAATAAATGATGGTACCTCCCAAAATAATGGAATGCTTATAGCATGTTTGAAAAGAGTGTTTAAATAAATTTGAGGAAATGAAAAGACATTCATGACATATTTTGTTTTTTTAAATAGTAAATCATATGCATTGGTTATGTGCCTACTTAAAATGTTTTAAAAGTCAATTATAAAAAATTATGTTGAGTGAAAAGCTAGATTTTTGTCATACAGATAAAGATTTGAAGGATGTACACACAAAATGTTATTAGCAGTTACTCTAAATGTTGGTACTATGAGATTTTTTTAATCTATATTTTTAGTTTTTCTTTAGCAAACACTCGTTTTTGTATCAGAAAAAACATTAATTTTAAGGAGATGAGGTATGAATTTTAAAGGCTTGAATTATGAAAAATAGTTCCAACTTAGAGGACCACTGATTTTTGCATGTGTAACACTACTACTAACTTAATCACTAGTCAATTTTCTCAATGTCTTCCTCGAATATTTATCCATGTAAACCCATTTATCACTCACATAGCTGTATATTATTAATTACTATAATCACCTACATATATCTATTACATGCTAGACTGGAAATACTTCCTTATTTTTGCTTCTTTTCTTTTTATAACATGAATCAACCTTGTGAGTTTTATTATATCCCTATTTGCAGATTAGGGATTCTAAAGCACAAGGAACTTTAAGTAAAGTGCAGAGCAATGAGTTAAACTCAGATCCAAGGTCAACACTTAAAGAACAATGTAACAAGTTCAAGTTATGAGACTTTTTAATGATTGTTTTGATTTCTATCTTTTAAAATAATAAGACAAGGGAGTAGCACACTTTGCCTTCTCCTTTACATATGTAAAAGGTCAGATATCATTGTATGAATTCAAAACTTTTATATAATCACTCCAAAGGTAGAGAAACATTCTACCTAGGAAAGTAGGTGCTTTCAGGTAGGAAAATGAATCATTTCCCACACCAAAAACATTCTCTATGTTATAAGGTTTTCTTTTTACTTTAGAGTAAAATTCATTTATCATCTTCCTGGGCCCAGGCCTGGCATCTTTTATACCTATTACTATTTTCTCCCTACAGGATTTCCTTTGGGAAATTTTATTACAGATGGTCACAACACCTATTCATGTATTTTCAGCTTCTAGAAATTAGTAATACTGCATTTATGTCACAACTTTAGTTTCCTAATGCTCTAGTATTTTTTTTACCCTCTCATCTGTCAAGTGATTCAGAAAGAGAGTTGGTGCTATACTCGCATATAATTTATTGCAAGGTAAAGAGATGGAAACAGTATACTATTCATTGAATAACATTAAGCTGGAAACTTAAAAGTCATATTTTGGAGTTGCAAAGAACTGTGAAGGCTAGTCAGTAACAAAGTAAAGAAATCTTCTCTCACCATTTCACATTGTTCGCCTTTGTTATTCAAATGGGCAAAAAATTTTTTCTTTTTCTTTCCTTGAAAACAAAATATGTGGACAAATTGAATGAGCAAAATTAAATTTAAAAAATTAAGTTGATGGTGAGAGGGTCTAAGCTCACTTTTTATGATAAAATCGAGGTCTTCAGATTTGTGATCATTATAACACAAGGAGAAAAGGTTGTACTGAAGAACTCAGGCTCACATTTTCAGATCTGAAGAGGATATCAACAATGAAGTTTTTCTTCTCACCATAGAAGACTAGATGTGTGTATTGTTGAAGACCGCTCTGGACAAATTGTTTGTTTGTTTGTTTGTTTGTTTGTTTCCAGAACAACAACAACCAAAAAAAAAAACTTTCAAAGGTCAAATCTGTTTGCTTTCATTCTGTTCCAAATTCTTCTTATAATCTTTAAGATGTGGCAACCCCTTTGGGTCCCCTCCCACTGTGGAAGTTTTTCTGTCCTCTCAGTAAATCCTACTTTCTAAAAAAAAAAATCTTTAAGCTTTTAAGACGCATATTTTTCCATTCCATTTTTCCATTTTAAGACGCATATTTTTCCATTTCAAGTACTTCAAGATAAGCAACAACCACCATTTGCCATTGAAACTTAATTTTATAATCCAATAGTTTCAGAAGTACATCTTCCCAGACTACAGGAAAAAATGATCATTTGTTTCACTTCATTTGCTTATTTCCACTTCCATTTTTTATTGGGTACTAAATGAGGAACAATGCGTGAAGTCTTACACTGTTCTCAGTGGCCAAAGTACTGTGAGAAAAGTAGTGTGTCTGAGAATTAGAGCCCATAGACACAACGCTGGAAATACAGCCCCTTCTGCCTAAACCCAGCTTCTGAAATCCAGGTTTATAGTTCTTAACTACTGGAAAAATAAATGCCTGGTTTCTGAGTTATTCCAACACTCAGTTGTGGTGTTCTTGAGTTTTTAACTGTATTTTTTTCCTACTTCTTGGCCTCTAGAAACAGTGATGCAGAATTGGACAATTTCAAAAGAAAGTTGTTTATATTCTCTTGCTGAAATGGATGTGTGGCCCTAGCCCATAATATTTATACATATTTTCCTTTTTACTTAATTGTAATTAACATGCTGTTTGTTACATTCCTTTTACCTTTCCCTAAGAATTTGCTTTTTCCTTCAATTGTTTGCATTGGTATCTTTTGAATTTCCTCCCTCTTATTTATTTTTTGGCATAAATAATAATTGGTGCTACAGCAGGAGCTTGATAAAACTTTTCATTATGTTCTCTTTTGTCCAACGGCAATCATGAGGCATAAAAAAGGCTAAACAGTTTGTCCACAGCTACATTACAAAATAAAAGCAGCGCTTTCAACAGAGTTTGTGTTTCTACTTTTCTACATTCTGCTTTTATTAAAGGTCTAGCTCTCCTACTATTCATGTTAATTTTTCTTCCTAAATCTTTTAGATTTTTTTTCCTCCTGGGTCTTAATTTGAATTCTCCCTTAACTTATGTTTGTTTTGTGTTTGAAATGTTGTTCTGAGTCTGACAAAGTCACATTCTCTTAGTTGGGTAAGACAATTTTTTTCTTCTCCAAATCATTAGTGATAGTTAAATACCGAACATTCCCATCTTTATGAAACGTATCCTTTCTCTAGATTGCTCAGCAAATTATCAAATAGGAATATTGATAATCTCTTTGGGGAAAAAAAGCTTAGGTGATTGTCCCATTACCATGCCCCCAAATAAATTCTAAATAGGTTGACAAATTATCTTTCTGTCGGGGCTTTCACCAGGCTCGGTGGCTCAGCCTGTAATTCCGTGCCTTTGGGAGGCTGGGTGAGTAGATTGCCTGAGCCCGTAGGTTCGAGACCCGCCTGGGCAGCGAGACCTCATCTCTACAATAAATCAAAAAATCAGCTGGACGTGGTAGTGCATGCCTGTAATTCCGGATACTTGGAAGCCTGAGGCGGAAGGATCGCCAGAGCCCAGCAGGTCGAGGCTGCGGTGGCCGGGAGAGGCCACTGCACTCCAGTCTGGTTGACAGAATGAGACTCCAACAACAACAAAAAATGTGGGGTACAATTCAGAGTTAGGTATACAAATGTTCTTTATGCATGTACCCTTGTTAATGAGGTGTGCCTCCCCCCACTTCACTTACCCCCTACCTCCCCAACTCCCCACCCTACACCCCCCAACCCCCGGCAGATTTCCACTACTGCCAGTTCTGCCCCTGCCCTCTGATGGCAGTTTCCCACTACTGTCAATCCTTTTCTTATAGTATGACGATCATTGTTCATGGTCCGCTTATAAATGAGAATAAGTGATACTCAGTTCTTTGTTTCTGTGATACATCACTCAGTATTATAGATGCTAAGTCTGTCCAGGTTGCTGTGAAGTTCATAATTTTGTCCTTCTTTGTGGCTGCGTAATATCCCATCATGTTTATGTACCACATTTTTTTATCCAGTCCTCTTTTGATGGGCAGCATGGTTGGTGCCATGTTTTTACTATTGTGAACAATGCTGCAATAAACATACGTGTGCAGGTATCTTTTTCATAGAGTGATTTGAGTTCCTCAGTGTATATTCCCAGTAAGGGGATTGCAGGATCATATGGAAAGTTGATTTTTAGATTTCTACAGAGGTTGTATTAGTTTACACTCCCACTATCAGTGTAGAAATGTTTCCTTTTTGCCTTATCCTCTCCAGCATCTGCTGTTTTTTAAGCTATTGAAAATGACCATTGTGACTGGAGTTAAGTGGTATCTCAGTGTGGTTTTTGTTTTTTGTTTTTTGTTTTTTGTTTTTGAGTTGGAGTCTCACTCTGTTGCCCAGACTGGAGTGCAGTGGCCGCTCCCGGCCACTGCAGCCTCAACCTGCTGGGCTCTGGCAATCCTTCCGCCTCAGCCTTCCGAGTAGCCAGAATTACAGGCATGCACTACCACGCCCGGTTGATTTTTTGATTTATTGTAGAGATGAGGTCTCACTGCCCAGGTGGGTCTCGAACCCGCGGGCTCAGGCAATCCACTCACCTCAGCCTCCCAAAGGCGCGGGATTACAGGCTGAGCCACCGAGCCTGGCTCAGTGTGGTTTTAATTTGCATTTATTTGATGACTGGTGAGGTCTCTTATGGTATGAGCACTTGGGTTTTTTAAATCATGAAATGGTTGCCGGTTCCACTTTCCACAAGGGTGTCTCCTGTGTTTTCTAAGGTTCTTATAGTTTGAGTTTTTACATTTAGGTCTTTGATCCCTTTAGAGTTGATTTTTGTGTGTGGTGCATGTGGTCAGCCTGTTTTCCCAACACCATTTCCTGAATAGTTTCTCCTTTTCCCAGTGGGTGTTGTTGGAGTCTTTGTCAAAGATAGGTTGATTGAGAAATTGAAGTTTTGCTTCTGGAATCTCTATCCTGTCCTGTTGGTCTATATGCCTGTTTTTGTACCAATATCAGGCCATTTTGATTATTGTAGCTTTATAATAAAGTTTAAAGTCTAGGAGTGTGATACCTCCTGCTTTGTTTTATTTTTTTACTGATGATTGTTTGGGCTATTTGTGGTCATTTATGCTTCCATATGAATTCCTGTATTGCGATTGACAGATTAGCTTTAAAAAGTATAAACTTCCAAGAGAATAATTCCTATGTATTAAAGCAATGCAAGATACTACAAAGGAAGCCGGGTTCAGTGGCTCAGCCTGTAATCCCGCACCTTTGGGAGGCTGAGGTGAGTGGATTGACTGAGCCCGTGGGTTCGAGACCTGCCTGGGCAACTTGGTGAGTCCTCATCTCTACAATAAATAAAAAAAAATTAGCTGGGCGTGGTAGCGCGCGCCTGTAGTTCCAGCTACTTGGAAGGCTGAGGCAGAAGGATAGCCGGAGCCCAGCAAGTAGAGGCTGTGATGGCCAGGAGCGGCCATTGCACTCCAGTCTGGGTGACAGAGTGAGATTCCAACTCAAAAAAAAGAAACTACAAAGGTAAACATTAGTATGTTTAACTGAATATAATATAATTTTTTAAAAAATTCATGTGATGTTTTAAGGCAAAAAGTTATATACTTATGACACTTATCTAAAAAATAATTAGTATCATTTATCTATCTATCATAGTAACCAATAATAAATGTATTAATGTGACAATATAAAAATTAGGAAAGAGCATGAACAGATGATTCTCAGAGGTAAAGACCTATAAATAAGCAATAGTTGTTTGAGAATGTGCTTATCCTTATCTCTAACCAAAGGAGTAAAAACCAAAACAATTACTGCCTATAAAATAACAAAATTTCAAAGTCAATTTAAATGCTAATAGAGACTATGTATGAGTGTTTTGATTCCTTTTTTTTAAAACTTCTGAACTTTACAAATTCCCTACAATGCGTATGCATTACTGTTATGATGAAAATTTTAATAGTTTAAAATATACAAGGGTGTTTATTTAATCTCTTTTCTCCAAGCACAAGATATAAGAAGTATCCAAATATTTTAACATTTTAAGTTGATTCTACTGATTAGATTTCCTATTCCCACCATATTTCAATTAACCTAGATATTGTTTGTTCCTTAAAAATAAGACTTAACAAAAGCAGAGATTTTTCCAAGTTGATGACATCCTTCTACAATATTTCACAGTCATAATAGGAGAGCGCTTACATGATAAGGATTGTTTGTGGAAAATACTGTCTATGAGGTCAACAGCCTGTGAAGGCTTAACTCTATCACTGAACTTTGAGACATTGTCTGAGGTGTTGAGGTGAAGTGTCCTGGGATTGTTTAGGATTCAGGGAAAATGAATTTGCTATAATAAGGAAAAACTTTAAGATAAATAGATTACCAAGAAGGATAACCTATTTAGTTACAAATGCATAGATTCTATCCATTGATTTCAAAACAGTAATCTCAGTCAAGACAACTTTTTCATTTTTGTGAAGATCTCCTAAAATAGATCCCTTACAAAGCAAAAGGTCAGATAGAACCTTGTTCATTAATACCCAAATTTAATAAGAACCAAACATTGGTTTTTACAGGCAGTTGACTTACATTATCTGGCTAACTCTCATAATAATTCTCTGAGGTAGGAATATTTAATTATTCATTTTACAAAAGAGGAGAAAACTCAGAAGCAATGAGACTAAGTAGCCTGACCAAATGTCTACCACAAGGATGTGGAGAGGCAAAATTTGAGCTAAGATAATTATGACTGTAAAAATCAAATTTGTACCCTGAAAACTGTACCACCTCCACAAAACACTTCAGTAATCTTGACCTTCCCTTCGGTAGCTGACTCCCAACTCCATGTAGAGCACATACAGTCCAATATAATCTGCCCACCATACCTTTGCTTTTGGGTGGCAAAGCAGAAAGAGGTTGGGTTTTGTGTTCTATCCTGGATTGAATCTTTGCTCCACTATTGTGTTCCTAAACTAGTTATTTCTTCATCTGTAAAACAAGGAAAAATAATACCTCAGAATGCTGCTAGGAATATTGAGATACCACATGTCAAATTCTCAGAACAGTGTTGGCAACTAACAGCTATTTAGCAAGTATTAATTTTCTTTCTGCTTGCCCTTGCAAGCCAAAAACCATCCTTTCTTCCTAGGTCGGTTTATGTAAAAATGTTTCCATGGCTGTCAGTTTACCACAGAATCCTTAGGAAATTAACTCACTGAACAAAATGGGATCTCAAAGGCTTTAATGAGACATGGGATCTCAAAGGCTTTAATCTCCCAGGTTTGAGCAGAGATTAAAAAGTCAACAAACGGTCCGGGCTCAGTGGCTCAGCCTGTAATCTCAGCACTTTGGGAGATCGAGGTGAGAGGATCACCTGAGCCCACAGGTTCGAGACCCACCTGTGCAACTTGGCGAGACCGCGTCTCTACAATAAATCAAAAGAATTAGCCAGGCGTGGTAGTGCATGCCTGTAGTTACAGCTACTTGGAAGGCTGAAGGGGAAGGATCCCCAGATCCCAGTAGGTCGAGGTTGCAGTGGATGGGAGCGGCAGAGTGAGACTCCAACTCAAAAAAAAAAAAAAAAGTCAAGAAACAGAAATTAATAAATCCTGGTGTTCTGGATCCTCTCTTTTCTAGATTTGGGCAGGCTTTTTATCATCTTATATTTTCTACAACAGTTACTTCTCTCTAATCTCTCTTATGTAACCCTGACCTCCAATTTTAAAATACCATTTTTATGCTACTGATCTCTAGCTCAAACCATCTCTATGCTATTTCTTGGAGTTTTTGCATCATTTTCTACTCCCACACTTTTTCACCTTGCCAGGCATTCTCACCCTCTATCAAAAAATTACCTGTGAAACTTTTACCTTCAAGACCCAACTTGAATGACTTCTACCTCATGCATCTACTCTGACCTATCTAGATGGAAGAGACCTTGCCATCTACTAAACCACTATAGCACGGTATATCAGTCCACTGAGACTGCAGACACTTTTGTCTCTTGAAGCTAAAAATGAATTCAATGGATCATGGTTTAAAATGGCATCCTATTAGCAATCCTTAAGCAGCCTCTCCCATTTTTATACTAAATATCTTTAAAACCTGCAAAAACCAAAGTCTCACAAGTACACCAAAAATTAAGATCAATAGACAAACTGTGATCAGTATCAGGAAGAATTATCTATAACTTTAAAAGCCAGAAGAACTGGTTTGAGAAACTTATCATTGTTATTCTTTTCTAGAGTAGAAAAACAGGTTTATTGAATATGCAGTAAAAGAGCAACAGGCAGAACAACAATAAGGGAGTCATCTGTCAGAAATTTTAAAAACTAATTTCCCGCTAAAAATAAATTTAAGTTCTTGATCTGAAAGTGGAATCATTCTTTGCTCCTCTATTTGCTTCTGATTCAGAAGCATAGGAGCCCTGTCATCCACCACCACTAGCAAAAAAAAAAAAAAAAAAAAAGAGGACGAAATATCCCTCTGTGGGTAGGTGGTATTTTATGGGGCATCCAAAATGGATACTGTCCCCTATTTGCTAACCCAGGGATCCAAAAGAGTTAACATTTATCATAAAATAAGAAAAAATTTTTTCAGGAACATACAAAAAGTGTCTTTCAATATTAATGTTTTGGAAGTCAGATATGAGGTCAAATATAAAATTAATGGGAAAAAATAAGCAAAATTTACAGTGATGATATAATTATAAATCCCTTCAAATAACACAATGGCTGAAATCTACAAGGTAAAAAGTGTTATCAGTTAAGGAAAAATAATAAGCATGATTATTGTGGAACGACATACATATGTCAGGCTTTGACAAATTCAGTAGGAAAAAAGTAAGAAAAGAACAAATTAGGACTTCCGGCAAGATGGCGACGGGGCAACCTGGTCTGTGAAAACCTCTGCAAAGGAGAATTGCAGTGGGTCTCTGACTCTCGCCCCGGGGACTACGGACCCCAATATCGCAGCCTGCTCTTCATACGGAGCTTGGCCGTTGCCACTGCTGGGGCATCACAGTGCTCTGGACAGCCACTGCAGCGCAGACGCCGCCGCCGCAGCCGCCACAGCCACCGCCACCACCACTGGTAGCACATCGCACCACCCAGGCTGGAGGCGATCCACAACTTCAGTCCTTGAAGCCACTTCAGGGAAGATCTGCTGGGATCACTGCCACCTCTCCTGCAACTGAGACGTCCTGCCCGCCATAAGTCTCCTGCTGTCTGCCCTGAAGCAGGCAGCCATCTTGCCATCTTCAGCCTCTGCCGTCGCTGTCGGGCCCCACACCCTCTGGGACGAGCAGCTGAGATAGCACCAGCTGCTGGCGATTCAAGGTAACAACACTGAAATGGGAGAAACAAGCTTGATAAAGACATAGGCCAGAGTGGTGAACAGAGGGTGATCTGAACTGTACTTCACAGCAGATCAGGGGCAACTGACCCTAACTGCAAACTAATTTACCAGCTTGAAAAGAAAACTAGAAATCAGACCTGAAAGGACATTGGACTTGAACGAAATGTCTCAGAGTGTGCTTCATGGATTCTGTTAGTTTAATGGCTTAATTCTATTCCTACTGTATTGTTTCTTTTTTCTTTTTTCCTCTTCCTTTTCTTCTCTTTTTTTCTCTCTGTAAACCATATCTTTGTATAGAGGAACAGCACACTAATAAGGTGGTTGGATAGCTGGTATGTTAGCATCACTATATGTTTTATTTTTGTTTGTATGAGAGTTGGTTCGTCTGTACCTGTGGTCTATTGTTTTTATGTGTTTCAGTATAGGCCTCTCTATTTGTTGACACACTCATTTGTTTCCCCCCTTACTCCTCTATCTCTCCACCCCCCTCTTCAACCCACTGTCTGCTCCATTCTCTCCCCTCTGCTAACCACATTTTATTTCAGGGAGTAAACCTACAGCCCCACTGCATGGACAGATTCCAAGGCAGTGGAAAGTGGGTTCCAGATTATTCACACACCTGTCAGCGAATACCAGGACCTGCAGATAGATTTTGAATCACAGCTCCCCCCTTAAGTAAATCTCAAAACTGCAAAAAGGACCACCCCCAACCTACAGTGCAACTCCAGAATTGAACAAAGTAAGAGGGCATACATAAAAAATAGGAGATTGAATAAACAGAAGTAAAACCAATCCCTTTACCCCCGAATAACAGAATTAAAGAAGACGGTGACGTGGGGGGAAGGAAAAAGTAGGGAGGGGGAAAAAACGCACAAATGAAGAAAAACCAAAAGAAGAATATAGGTCTCACACAGACCCCTGGGAGATCAGACACTGAGAAAACAGATTCTGGAACACAAACAATGAAGAGCCCCGAGAATGACTGGTTACATGCAACAAACCCAGACATCAAGACATTAATGGAGAGAATTTAAAAAATTGAGGAGAGACAAGAGGAAAATAGGAAGGAGCTGATGTCAGAAATGACAGCAGTAAAGAATACTGTGATGGAAATGAATAACAGACTAATAAGCATGGAAAGCAGAATCAGCCAAGAAGAAGAAAGAATCTCAGAGCCCGAAGACCAAAACACAGAACTAACTCAAACTATCAAAAGCACAGAAAAGAAGCTCAAAAAGACAGAACAAAACCTGCAAGAGATGAATGATCACTTCAAGAGACCAAACCTAAGAGTAATTGGGCTTCCTGAGGCAGAGAGAGAAACAGAAGCCACACTGGAACAAACATTTCATGAAATCATTCAAGAAAACTTCCCTCATCTCATCAAGGATGAAAAAATTCAAACACAGAGATTCAGGAGAACCTCCTGCAAGACAACAAA
>NW_007254579.1:0-1239 GCF_000164805.1 Carlito syrichta | reverse complement strand
CGAGGAGTAGCGATCTTAATTTCAGACAAAATACCCTTCAAGCTATTAAAAATCAAAAAAGATACAGAAGGCCACTACATAATGATAAAAGGCTCAATCCATCAACAAGAAATATCTATCCTAAACATATATGCACCCAACATAGGTGCGCCAACTTTCATAAAGCAACTTCTAGGAAAACTAAAGAAAGATATTGACTCTAACACCATCATAACTGGGGACTTTAATACCCCACTCACAACTCTAGACAGCTCATCAGGACAAAAAATCAGCAAGGAGATCTGGAACCTCAATGTGACTTTGGACCAAATGAACTTAATTGATACCTACAGAACACTCCATCCAAAGACCACAGAATACACATTCTACTCAGCACCACATGGAACATATTCTAAGATCGACCACATACTCGGCCATAAATCAAGCATAAACAAATTTAAAGGGACCGAAATTCTACCATGTATCTTCTCGGACCACAGTGGAATAAAAATAAACATTGACACCAATAAAGTCCCCCCAAAACCCACAAAGACGTGGACACTAAACAGCATGATGCTAAACAACCCTGGGTCAATGATGAAACCAAAACAGAGATCAAAAGATACCTGGAAACAAATGAAAATGAAGAAACATCTTACCAAAATCTCTGGGATGCCCTGAAAACTGTAGTAAGAGGGGAATTTATATCCCTACAAACACACATGAAGAAAATGGAAGGAACAGAAATTCACAACCTAACAAGCCACCTAAAGAAGCTGGAAAAGCAAGACCACAAAAACCCTAATTTCAGCAGAAGAATCCAGATCACCAAAATAAAAGCCCAGATCCAGGACATAGAAGACAAAAAGATAATACAAAAAAGCAATGAAGCAAAAAGCTGGTTCTTCGAAAGAATAGAAAGATCGATGGTCCCCTAGCTAGACTGACCAAGGAAAAATGAGAAAAAAACCAAATAAGCACATTCAGAAACAAAAAAGATGAAGTCACATCTGACCCTGAAGAAATCCAAAAGATCATTAGAGACTACTACCTACACTTGTATGGAAACAAACTTGAAAACCTTAAGGAAATGGAGGACTTTCTGACATCACACAACCTACCTAGGTTGGAACAAGAAGAAATTGAGACTCTAAATAGACCAAAACAATCAAGAAATTGACTACGTAATAAGAAAACTTCCTACAAAAAAAAGCCCTGGTCCAGAAGGCTTTCCAGCAGAATTCTACAAGACATTTAAGG
>NW_007254578.1:2423-3030 GCF_000164805.1 Carlito syrichta | reverse complement strand
AAGCACAGGGTGAAAAGCGTGAGTCCCCACGTCCAGCCTTCAAACCCCTCTCGGAGGCCCAATAGGAGGCCTGCATCTTCAGACGACCCCAGACACCAGAGAGGGCAGCCAGAGTCATCCGCCGAACCCATCCAGGAGGAGATCCTTTTGAAGGAGCCACAGAGCCAGACCCTGTCTCTAAAAAATTTTAATCGTACACAGAATCTCAACTGTACATGGTGTGTTCACAGGGTGACTAATTTTAGAGACAGGAAAAATGGGATGGGGGGAAGAAATGTCCCCAGGTGAGGGATGTGTCCCTGGGCTTTCTTGGTGGAAGGTCCTCATTGCTGAGTTGGAGCGTCAGCCTGTGGCACATTTCTCACCTTGGAGAGGAGAGTCAGCAGGAGCCAGGCCAGGATGTCTCGGGAATTTTCGTGCCAAAGCAGGGGCAGACATTGGGGGGTTAGGTCTGGGAGCTACCGAGCTAGGGGGAACCTCACATGTGGTGGGGATGGGGAGCAAAAGACTGAGGGCAGAATGTTTGCAGGAAAATTGATTTCTTTCTTTTTTTCTTTTCTTTCTTTCCATCTTTCTTTCTTTCTTCCTTTCTTTCTTTCCTTTCTTT
>NW_007254578.1:0-702 GCF_000164805.1 Carlito syrichta | reverse complement strand
AATCTGACACCAAAGCGGGGGCAGCCATTGTGGGGGTTTGGGGCAGAAATATGCTGAGCTTTGGGAAACCTCAAATGTGGGGGTCCAGAAGGGAAAGACTGAGCAGAAGGTCTGCCAGAAAATGCATTTCTTTCTTTCTTTCTTTCTTTCTTTCTTTCTTTCTTTCTTTCTTTCTTTCTTTCTTTCTTTCCCTCTCTCTCTTGTTTCCAAAATAGGTAGCCCTAGCTGTACTCACACCTCCCAACTAGGGCCTTCCTCACATCCTTGGCCTCCCAAACTGCTGTGATCACAGGCTTTCCATTTGGTCAACACCCTGGTCTTGAACTCTGGGCCTGAGACAATCTTCCCACCAAGGTCTGCCCTCACCCAAGGTTTTCTGGGTGTCGAGTTGTGGGATTGCTATGGTGTCCAGTTTGTTCTCAGCCCTTGGGTTCTGGTCATCTTCCCATCTCAGCCTCCCCAATGCCATTGACACAGGCGTGAGTTGCCCAGCTGGCCAACACGAGCCAGTTTGAAAGTCATGCCTTCCCTTTCCCTGAGGTGAACCCTGGGAGGAGCAATCGGGTTGATACTGGGTAACAAGGTGGGCAGAGGGGTGCACATCCCAGTGGAGACACACCCATGTGCCAGGTGCCCCCATGGGATGGGCTCAGTGGGTGACTCCAACTGCCCTCTCTGGAGTCCTGGATCATCTGATGGGAG
>NW_007254577.1:2085-2859 GCF_000164805.1 Carlito syrichta | reverse complement strand
ATTCCTGAGTATTTCATTCTTTTTTTTATTCTATTGTATGTGGAATTGTTCTCTGGATTTCATTATTAGATTGTTCTCTGTTGTGTATAGAAATGCAGTTGATCTGTATATGTTGATCTTACATCCTGTAACAGCTGAACTCTTTTATTGGCTTTAATGGACTGTGTGTGTGTGTGTGTGGATTCCTTACGATTTCTACTAAATAAGATCATGTCATCTGCAAATAGAAAAGTTGTATTAATTTGAGATGCTTTTCTTTATCTGAGGAAAGAAGGAATCATCCTCAGATTGAGAGGTTCTGAGAAAGAAGAAAGCAGATATTCTGTAGCTGTTATTTAAGTTGAGCTTTAGAACTTGTCATTTGTACAGCTCCATATGGAGCCTTAAATAAAATGTGTTTGAGCATTTATTAGTTGTATTTTATTTTTATTTTTGGCAGAGGGGAAAATTAAGGCATACAATTTTTTTTTTTTAAACCATGACTCAGCCATGAATTGGAACTGCCTATGTTCAAATCCTGGCTCCATAGGTACTCACTACCCTTAGCTGCTTTATGCCTTGATTGTCTCTAAAATGGGAGTGATACTGGTACCTATTTTTTAAGGCTATGATGAAGATAAAATTGGTTCACCTATGAATCTTAATTATCTGACTCGTGGTTAGTGGTGTATACATGTGAGCTGCTCATGGAATTATCTGAATGACAACCAGATCAATTATCTTTTTGTTGCCTTCTTAGTGACTATGCCAAACTGTGAAGAACATGACAGAGCT
>NW_007254577.1:0-1155 GCF_000164805.1 Carlito syrichta | reverse complement strand
AAAAAAAAAAAAAAAGAATTCCTCAGCAGCTAAGAATACTGAAAACCGCTTTTGCAACTAATACAAATTCCTGTGACCGTGCCCCTCACTTGAAAGCATAAAGGCATATAAAGAAGATCATGGAGTTGCCATTTTTAGATATTCTCTCTTGGCAGAACAAAATTCACATGCCTTTCTGCCTCTTAGGAGTCCTTATACCTGGCAAAGTGTAAACACAATGACTCCGGGAAGAAGGGGCTGCCTTTGTGTCAGCCATGTCCACCTCTGATGCTGAGATGTCCAGCAGTAATGATGGGGTGGGTGTGGAGGGACCAGGTCTGTGGTAGGGCTGGCATCCAAGGGTTTCTTAGATACTCACCAGCACAACAACCTGGGCAACAGAGTGAGACCCCGACTCAAAAATAAACAGGTAGATGGAGGGATTGATGGTTAGATATATCGATTGATTGATTGATAGATTGATAAAAATAAAACCTTGTATTTGAACTACTTACAGAAAAGTTACAATAATAGTACAGGGAAATTTCCATATATTCCTCTCCCAGCCTCTCCTGCTGTTTACATTTTATATAACTATCCCTTATTGTTTTTTATTATACTTTTTTTGAGACAGGGTCCCACTCTGTCACCCAGGCTAAAATGTAGTGGCACAATTACAGCTCGCTCCAGCCTCACCCTGCTAGGCTTAGGCAATCCTTCCACTTCAGCCTCCCAAAGTGCTGAGATCATAAACTTGAGCTATTGTGCCCTGCCAATAGTCCTCTCCTGTATGAGAGGTCTTCGTGGTACTGATGAGACTTGATATTTGTGGCAGCCTTAGAGATGTTTGAGAATGTACAAGTGACTTTTCCGTCAAAGTAAATTGTCATCCTTTTTAGATTAAAGTATTAGTTCTTGCCTCAGTCTAAACCTCTCAACCTCTGTTTGCATCTGTCAGCAGCAAGAATAGAACAAGTACTAATGGAGCTGCATCGGCCACAGCCACTTTGCCTGTGGCAGCCATCCGTGGCTGCTCTACTCAGACATAACCTGGTCTTGCAGTTGGGTTTGTATTGCTGATGAAATCACAGACTCTGACAGTCATAACTCCTCCTCCAGTTCAGAATCAGACTCGTCATTGGCCTCTGGAGGGTTCTGTAATGGCCATGGAGATGC
>NW_007254576.1:7557-11431 GCF_000164805.1 Carlito syrichta | reverse complement strand
AAAGGAGTGCTGTTGCAGCAAATAGGGCCATGGAAGAGGCCAGTGGCATACCTGTCAAAGCAGTTAGACTCTGTGGCTGCCGGGTGGCCCCCATGCCTACAGATCATCGTGGCAGTTGCCACTATGGTCAAGGATGCTGACAAAATCACCATGGGGAAAGAACTACATGTCACCGCCCCTCATGCTGTGGAAAGAGTTCTAAAAGAACCACCCGACAGATGGATAAGTAATGCTTGGCTAACTAATTATCAAAGTCTCCTTTTAAACCCAGCCAGAATCTTGTTCCAGGCTCCGGTTACTCTGAATCCAGCCACCCTGCTACCCGACCCGAATGGGGAAGGCCCCCTGCATGACCGCCAGGACATCCTAGCGCAGGTCCACAGAATACGGGAAGACCTCCAGGACCGGCCCCTAACCAACGCTGAAGGAACTTGGTACACAGACAGCAGCAGCTTCATGCAGGGAGGAACCAGGTATGCTGGGGTAGCAGTGACTACAGAGACTGAGACTTTATGGGCAGCGCCACTTGTGGCTGGAACCTCGGCGCAGCGACCCGAGCTCATTGTCCTCACTAAGGCCCTAGTCATGGGGAAAGGGCAGAGAATAAATGTTTATACTGACAACAGGTATGCTTTTGCAACTGCGCACATTCATGGAGCCATCTATAAGGAGAGGGGGCTCTTAACTGCAGAAGGAAAGGCTATCAAAAATAAAACTGAAATCCTTGAGTTGTTACAGGCACTCTGGCTACCCAAAGCACTGGCCATAATACATTATCCAGGACACCAGAAGGAGGACACGCCAGTGGCACGGGGAAACCGTCTGGCAGATGCTGAGGCCAAAAAGGCGGCCCTTTCTGTGAACCATATCCTAGTGACCACACTGCCAGACCCCGGGCCCCCAGATCTGCCGGAGAGCCCGAACTATACAGAGGAGGATTTAAAATGGATAAATGGGCAGCCTGGAGTTATGTTCTCAAATGGCTGGTGGTGGATCCAACACTGGGATACGACCAACAGCAAATGGGATGCTATCCTTCCAGAACAGTTGGGTCGGCAACTGCTTATAAAAATGCACAGAAATACGCACATGGGAACCAGAAAAATGGAAGAATTAATACGCCATGCAAATATAGTTATACCCAACGTTCGACAAATAATCGGACAAATTATAAATCAATGTCAGGCTTGTCGGGTTGTCAACACAACCAATTCCAAACAAAACCCGGGGACCAGACTTTGAGGAAACTGGCCAAGAGCGTACTGGGAAGTGGACTTCACTGAGGTGAGACCAGGAAAGTACAGATACAAGTACTTACTAGTGTTTATAGACACCTTTTCAGGGTGGATGGAGGCATTCCCTACCAAGAATGAAACCGCACAGGTGGTGGCCAAGAAACTCTTGGAAGATCTGATGCCCAGGTATGGCTTCCCGGTCCAAATCAGATCGGACAACAGCCCCAGCTTCATCTCTAAGGTAATACAGGGAGTAGCTCAGACCCTGGGGGTGGATTGGAAATTACACTGTGCATACAGGCCCCAGAGCTCAGGACAGGTAGAAAGAATGAATAGAACCCTAAAAGAGACCTTAACTAAATTAGTCCAGGAGACTGGCGGGGACTGGCTGACTCTCCTTCCCTTTGCACTATATAGGGTGTGTAACTCACCCTATAAACTAGGGTTTACTCCTTTTGAAATC
This sequence comes from Carlito syrichta, assembly GCF_000164805.1. Lineage (NCBI taxonomy): Eukaryota > Metazoa > Chordata > Mammalia > Primates > Tarsiidae > Carlito > Carlito syrichta. Next base: position 9,733 of record NW_007254576.1, on the reverse strand, counting down.
ATGTTTGGCGTGCCTCCACTGGTCATACCTAACCTAAGAACAGAACTATTAACAGACATAGATGATCAAAAACTCCTTTTTTCCCTCCAAACTCTGCAAAGGGTCCACGAACAGGTGTGGCCCAGACTGAAAGCATTTATGAGACTGGACCACTGCCGACTCACCACAACTTCCAACCGGGGTACTGAGTGTATGTCCGGCGACATCAACACGAGACTCTGCAGCCGCGGTGGAAAGGACCGTATGTTGTGATCCTGTCCATTTCCACCGCCTTGAAGGTGGAAGGCACTGCGTCTTGGATACACCACACCCACGCCAAATTTGCTGACACCCCTGCTGTGCTGAAAAACTACGCACCCAAATGGAGCAGCCGACTGGACAAGGACAATCCACTAAAGCTAAGACTGTGTCGCGCTTCTTTTCCTTCTGCTTCTTCATGACAGGGATGGAATCTCTTTGGGCAGTCCCTAATCCTCACCAACCTCTAAACTTAACATGGCAGTTGTTAACCCTCAGGTCAGGGATTAACAGAATAATTTTTCAAACTTCCAACCTCGCTCCCCTCAACACTTGGTTCCCAACCCTCACCTGTGACCTAAAGGAAATGTACCAATACTCTGATTGGGCTGGCGCGGTAACCAAAATGATTTCAAAGCTAGGCTATAACAAGCAGTATCAGTTTTATGTATGCCCCGGCCATGACCAGGAAGAGGCATGCGCAGACCCTGGCCAATATTATTGCCCAGCATGGGCCTGTGTCTCCACAGGCACCGTACCTTGGGTGCCTGCCAAAACCAATGACTTAATCACTATTAAAAAAAACTCTCAGGTTATAAGAAGGGGCCCTGTCAGATTCAGGGTATGTTTGTCACACCCTCCCTCTCCTGCTGTGACCCCCTCATGATAGACTTCACCCTGGCGGGGCGCCGAGTTACAGACTGGACGGGCGGGAAAACATGGGGAATCAGGTTATATGACGATCCTAGAACAGGATGGCGTGATCTAGGGAGTCTTTTCATGATTAGATTAAAAGTCCAAACCCTCAGCACCATCCCGGGGCTCACCCAATCTAATTTTGGACAACATATTCAGGGGTTCGCACCACCCACAGATAAGCCAACTACTGAATCAATTCCTAAACCTGAGCCAAGCAGTGCGCTTTTCACTACTGCCATGCACACCCCACGCCGTGGTAACACTGCAGCTATTTCCTCTATAAAGAAAACCCCTGTACTAAATACATCCTCACACTTTTTCTGGAACGCCTCCTCCCACCCTCTCTGGGACATACTAAGCAATGCCTACCTTTTTCTCAATAGTATCAGGCCCGATCTCACCCAGTCCTGCTGGCTATGCTATAGTCCCCAGCCACCTTATTATGAAGGCACTGCAATTATAGGAAACTACACCATGAGCCCGAGTTCCAATGCTTGCTGGTGGGTCCTGAGCATGGAAATAAGCTTGACCCTACAGTCAATCTCTGGGAAAAAAACTTGCGTGGGCAAGCCCCCTTCGTGGGTCCAGTCCTTATGTGCCCAGACTTCCCCTGTAGTCTCCAATGATTTTCACCTGCCCCCCAAGAATGGATGGTGGATGTGTTCCACTGGCTTAACTCCATGTTTTCATGGGCAGGTACTCACTCAGTCTGAGGGCTTTTGCATTTTGATACAGTTACTCCCCAAAATACTGTACCACACTGAGGAGGATGTATTCCATTTGCTGAAACAAGGAGGGTACCCCCGGGTTAAAAGGGAACTGGTCACTGCAATAACCCTGTCAGTGTTGCTAGGCCTAGGCCTTGCCGGGGCAGGGACAGGTATCGCCTCCCTAGCCACTCAATCCCATCATTACAGTAGCCTTCGGGCTGCAATAGATTCTGACATAGAAAGAATAAAAACTTCTATTTCACACTTACAGGAATCCCTAACCTTTCTGTCTGAAATAGTTCTGCAAAACCGTAGAGGCTTAGATCTACTGTTCCTCCAACAAGGTGGCCTTTGCGCCGCCCTGGGAGAAGAATGTTGTTTCTACACCGACCATTCAGGAATAGTAAAGGAATCCATGACTAAAGTGCGAAAAGGTTTGGCTAAGCGTAAATTAGGGCGGGAGCAGAAACAGGGATGGTTTGAAAGTTGGTTTAACTACTCACCTTGGTTAACCACACTATTGTCTGCTT
>NW_007254576.1:6383-6961 GCF_000164805.1 Carlito syrichta | reverse complement strand
TGACCACCAGAGGAACTACCCAATTAAATGGTAACAACACTGGAAAGCCCCCCAAACTCCTCCTCCCTTTGTGTAAAAGCATAAAAGGCATCTGCTTAAAAAAATCAGAGCCTCTGTATGTACCCCACTGTGCTGGTTGTTGACAGAGGTCCAAGCTCGAGCTTGTAAATACAGACCCTCTTGAACTTTCATCGGAATTGGCTCTTGGTGGTCTCTCGGATTGAACTTTCAGCCACTACAACCCAACCTCCTCCTCCCCAGCAATCCTCTGTATGTCAGACCCACAATGCTAGGGCACAACTGAGAGGGAGGAATCCAGGTGGAGCCTGGATGTCAGCTGTGATAGGAAGACTCTACTCCAGGGTAAGCATGGCTGGGGCAACTCCTGCCAGTACCTGAGAAGGAGACAATCCCACAGCTCCTCACGAGAGGGTATCTTCCTGACCATAGGAGACGGGAAGGGGAGGACTAAAGCCCCACCTACCCCCATCACCCCCTCCTCCTTCCCTGGGCTGGGCATTGGGGTATTGTGAAGGAGGCAGCAGCTCCCCAGGAGACCTCAGAGGGATTTTTCTATG
>NW_007254576.1:0-5340 GCF_000164805.1 Carlito syrichta | reverse complement strand
GTACCCACTGCATTGTAATATAGAGTGGTGGTGGGGGGTGTGTTTCAGGGAACCCATACCCCAGTCAGTGAACATTGTGATTAGCAAGTAGGTTCTGAATCCTAGCACCCCATCCTTTACCTTATTTGACTCTCAAAACTATAAGGAACAGAAAAGCTTCCCACACCCAGCCCTGTTTCAAAATAGAACAAATTCAGAGCCCTGATGAGGAAAGAATAGAGGGCTGAGTAAACATCAGAAGTCAAAGCCCCTCCCACTGCTACTAAATAACAGAAGGAAAGAGAAAAGAAAGAGATCTGTTACAAATGAAGAAAAATCAGGCCAGGTTCGGTGGGTCTGCCTGTAACCCCATGCTTTGGGAGGCTGAAGTGAGTGGAATGCCTGAGCCTGCAGGTTCGGGACCCGCCTGGGCAACTTGATGAGACCTCATCTCTACAATAAATCAAAAATTAGCCGGGCATGGTAGCGTGTGCCTGTAATTCCAGCAACTTGGAAGGCTGAGGTGGAAGGATCACCGGAGTCCAGCAGGTTGAGGCTCTGGTGGCCAGTAGCAGTCACTGTACTCCAGTCTGGGCGACAGAGTGAGACTCCAACTCAAAAAAGGAAAAAGAAGAAGAAGAAAAATCAACAGAAGACCTTAGGCAATCACCAGTGTACCAAAGAGACAATGGCTGAAAAATCAGACATCAGAGCCCAAACAATGGAAGTTACCTATAACTGGCCCCAGAATACACTAGGGATTAGGGAATGGATGAAAAGAGTGAATAAGCTTCAAGAAAGATAAGATGCACCACTGAAAGAACATATAACAGAGATTTTTCCCATAAAAAGCTTCATCCAGGAAATAAATAATGAGACGACAAGCATTGAAAGGAGAATTAATCATGCAGGAGAATGAATCTCAAAACTTGAAGACCAAAACATGGAATTAATCTAATCTGTAAAAAAAAAAAAAAAAACATAGAAAGAAAACTTGGAAAGAAAAAACAAAGCCTCCAAGAGATGTGAGATTATATCAAGGAGCTGAACCTATGCCTGATTGGTATCCCAGGACAAGAAAGGGAAAGGAAGGACACCTTGGAGCAAGCATTCCACGAGGTTATCTGAGGAAACTTTTCCCATCTCACCAGAGATGTGACCATCTAAACACAAGAGATACAGAGAACCCCCACAAGTCATCAAATGAGAAGACCAGCCCTTAGACACATAGTAATTTACCTACACAAAGTAGGTACAAAAGAAAAAATCCTAAAGGCAGCAAGAGAGAAAGATCAGACTACCTACTAGGGAAGACCAATCAGAATAGTAACAGACCTATCAGCAGAAATACTATAAGCTTGAAAGGACTGCAGTCCAATTTTCACAGCCCTCAAAGATAAACAATTTCAACCAAGAATTTCTTACCCAGCCAAACTCAGCTTCACCAGTAATGGAGAATTAAAATCCTTCCCAGAAATCCAATCCCTAAGAGATTTTGCAGCTTCCAGACCAGCCCTACAGGAGATGCTTATAAAGCACAGAAGAAAAAAAAAAAAAGAACAACCATGCACTTCCCAAGAGGATAGGAGAACATAATCAACAGAAAGAATATTGTGACTGGAAACTTGAAAACACTCACATACATCAACACAAAAGTTAAAGGAAAACAATCAAAGAAAAAACTTTATAAGAACTTTCTGATGGAGATAAACACTTACATTTCAATAATTAGCCTGAATATGAATGGACTAAAATCACTGCTGAAAAGACATAGAATGGAAAACTTGATTAAAAAAAAAACATGACCCAGCCGGGCTCAGTGGCTCAGCCTGTAATCCCATGCCTTTGGGAGACTGAGGTGAGTGGATTGCTGAGCTCACGGGTTTGAGACCCGCCTGGGCAGCGAGACCTCATCTCTACAATAAATAAAAAAAAATCAGCTGGGCATGGTAGCACATGCCTGTAATTCTGGCTACTTGGAAGGCTGAAGCAGAAGGATTGCCGGAGCCCAGCAGGTCGAGGCTGCAATGGCCGGGAGCGGCCACTGCACTCCAGTCTGGGTGACAGAGTGAGACTCCAACTCAAAATAAAAAAAACATGACTCAATAATTTGCTGTATCCAGGAGCGCACAAAGACTCAAAGTTAGAGGATGAAAAATGAATATCTAGACAAATGGATCACAAAAAAAGGTAGAAGTCACAATCTTATTATCAGACAAAACAACCTTTAAGTTATCAAAATTAAAAAGATACAAAGGACACTAAATAATGACAAAAAGTTCAATCCATCAACAAGAAATATGTATCCTAAACATATATGCACAAAACACAGAAGCACCAGTATTTATAAAGCAACTACTAAGTAAAATAAAAAAGAAGATACTAACTCTAACACTATCATAGCTAGGGATTTAAATACTCCACTAACAATCCTAGATAGATTATTGAGGAGAAAAAATCAACAAAGAGATCTGGAACCTCAACTTCATGCTTGACCAAGTAGATTTAATAGATACTACAGAACATTTGCTCAACAACCACAGAATATACATTCTACTCATCACTACATGGAACATACTCCAATCAATCACATTCTCAGCCATAAAGAAGTATAAAAAAATTTCATAAAGTCAAAATACTGTCATGGACCGTCTTAGACCACAGTGGAATAAAACTAAATATCAACACCAACAAAATTCCCCTAAAATCCATAAAGACACGGACACTGAACAGCACAATGCTGAATGACTCCTGGGTCAACACAGAAATCAAAATAGAAATAAAAAAATTTCTGGAAACAAATGAAAACCAAGAAACATCTTACCAAAACCTCTGGGATGCCATGAAAGCTGTTCTTATGTCACCATCCTAAAAAAACTACCTACAAGGCCAAGGCGAGCAGATTGCCTGAGCCCAAGACCAGCCCTGGAAACTTGGTGAGACCTCGTCTCTACAATAAATAAAAAATTAGCCAGGCATGGTAGTGTGTGCCTGTAGTTCTGGCTACTTGGAAGACTGGGCAGAAGGATTGCCTGAGTCTAGCAGGTCGAGGCTGTGGTGGCTGAGTATGCCACTGCACTCCAGCCTGGGCGACAGTGAGACTCTGACTCAAAAAAGAAAAAAAAAGAAAAAGAATACCTAAAAAAAAAAAAAAAGCCCTGGGCCAGATGACTTTCCAGCAGAATTCTACAAAACATACTGGAAGAGGCTGATACCAATCCTATTGAAAGAATTCCAGGCAATTAAGAAAGACAGAACTCTCTTCAAATCATTTTCTGAAGCTAAATCACAATGATACTCAAACCAGGTAAAGATCCTACAAAAAAAGAGAACTACAGGCCAATATCCCTGATGAACCTGGATACAAATTCTCAACAAGATTCTAGCAAATTGGATCCAACTACACATTTCAAAAATCATCCACTATGACCAAGTAGTCTTCATCCCTGGGATGCAGGGCTGGATCATCACTCAAAGACCATAAAAGTAATTAAATACATCAACAGACATAAACACAAGAACCACATGATTATATCATTAGATGTAGAAAAAGCTTTTGATAAAATCCAGCATCCATTCTTGATAAAAACCCTTGAACACCTAGGCATAGACAGAATATACCTCAAAATACTAAGAGCCATCTATGATTCTGTGGAGGCAGCATAGTGCTAAACGAACAGAAACTGGAAGCATTTCCCCCTGAAAACTGGAACAAGACAAGGCTGCCTATTCTCACCTGTCCTGTTCAACATTGTGTTGGAAGTCCTAGCTAGAGCAATTCAACAAGAGAAGGAAACCAGGGGTATCCAAATAGGAAAAAGGGAAGTTAAATTATCCTTCCTAGCCGGGCTCGGGGGCTCAGCCTGTAATTCCAAGCTTTGGGAGACTGAGGTGAGTGGATTGCCTGAGCCTGCAGGCTTGAAACCCGCCTGGGCAACTTGTCAAGACCTCATTTCTACAATAAACCACAAAATTAGCTGGACGTGAAAGTGAGTGCCTGTAATTCCAGCTAGTTGGAACGCTGAGGCAGAAGGATCACTGGAGCCCAGCAGGTCGAGGCTGCGGTGGTCAGGAGCAGCCACTGCACTCTAGTCTGCGTGACGGAGTGAGACTCTAACTCAAAAACAAATAAAAAAAAAATAAAAAAATAAATTATCTCCCTTTATTGACAATATGATACTGTACCTGGAAAATCCAAGATAATCTGTCAGAAACCTCCTTGCACTTTTAAAGGACTTTGGCAAAGACTCAGGGTATAAAATAAATGTGCAAATCAGTCACATTCGTATACAACTACAAACAAAGAAATAAATAAAAAGCACAATCTTATTCACAATAGCCACAAATAAAATAAAATAAAATTTATTGGCATCTTCCTAATCAGATAAGTGAAAGACCTTTACAATGAAAACTACAAAACACTGCTCAAAGAAATCCAAGAAGACATAAACAAATGGAAAAATATTCCATGCTCATGGATTGGAAGAATGAACATTGTTACAATGTTCACCCTACCCAAGGCAAACTACAGATTCAATGCAATACCCATTAAATTACCAATATTATTCTCAGAACTGGAAATGACAATACAGAAATTTATATGGAAACATAACCATGAATAGCCAAAACAATCCTCAGCAAAAGAAACAAACCAGAAGATATCACACTTCCAGACTTCAAACTTTATTATAAGGCTATACTAATCAAAATAGCCTGGTATTGGTACAAGAACAGACATAAAGACCAATGAAACAGGATAGAGATTCTGAAAGCAAAACCTCAATTTCTCAACCAACTCATCTTCGACAAAGCCTCCACCAACAACCACTGGGGAGAGGAGAACCTATTCAGTAAATGGTGCTGGGAAAACTGACTGACCACATGCAGAAGATTGAAACAGGACCCCTACTTATCAACATACACAAAAATCAACTCTAAATGGATCAAAGATCTAAACATAAAACTTCAAACTATAAGACTCTTAGAAAACACAGAAGACAGCCTTATGGGAGTCAGAGTAGACAACCAATTCCTGACCAAAACTCCAGATGTCCATGTCATAAGAGATAAGATAGACAAATGGGACCACATTAAAATGAAAAACTTCTGCAAAGCAAAAGAAATCATCAAGAGAGCAGGGAGACAGCCCACGGAATGGGAAAATTTATTTGTCAACTGTGTATCTGACAAAGTTCTAACATCCAGAATCTACCAGGAGCTCAAATGTGCAGAAAGGTAAAATAACAAACAGTCCCATTAAAATTTGGGCAAAAGTTGTGAACAGACACTTCTCAAAAGAAGATACGTGAGCAGCCAACAGACTCATGAAAAAAGTGTCAGTTTCCCTAATCATCAGGGAAG
>NW_007254575.1:1971-2903 GCF_000164805.1 Carlito syrichta | reverse complement strand
AGTGGAAGGGAATGGAATGGAATGGAATGGAAAGGAATTGAATGTAATGGAGAGGACTGTGATGGAATGGAATATAATGGAGAGGAATAAATTGAATGGAATGGATTGGGATGTAATGCAATGGAGAGGTATGGAATGGAATGTAACGGAATTGAGAGGAATGGAATGGAAAAGAAAGAATGGAGTGGAATGGAATGGAAAGGAATGGAAAAGAATGAAATAGATTAGAGAGAAATGGAATGGAGTGGAGTGAAATGGAAAGGCACATATTGGAATGGAATGGAGAGGAATGGAATGGTGTGGAGAGAATTGTATCAGAATCCAGAAAAATGGAATGGAATGGAATGCATTGGAATGGAATGGAGAGCAATAGAATGGAATGGAATACAGTGGAATGGCAAGGAATGGAGTGGAGAGTAATGGAAAGAATGGAAGGCAATAGAATGAAATGGCAAGATATGTAATGGAATGGAATGAAAAGTAATGAAATGGAATGGTATAGAATGGAGAGGAATGTAACGGAATGGAATAAAATGGAATGGAGATGATTGGAATGGAATGGAATGGAATGGAAAGGAGAGACATGGAATGGATGGAATGGAATGATAAAGAAAGGAATAGAGAGGAAGGGAATAGAGTGGAGTGAAATAGAATGGAATAGATGTAATGCAATTGAGAGGAATGGAATGGAATGGAATGGAATGGAGAGCAATGGAATGGAAAGAAGAAGAATGGAATGGCATTGAGGGTAATGTAATAGAAAGGAGAGAAATGGAATGGAATGCAGAGGAAAGGAATAAAAAGGAATTGAATTAAATGGAATGAAGATCACTGGAATGGAAGTGAATGGAGAAGAATGGAAAGGAATGGAAAGGAATGGAATAGTATGGGGAAAAATGCAATGGAGTAGATTGGAGAGGAATGGAGGAATG
>NW_007254575.1:0-938 GCF_000164805.1 Carlito syrichta | reverse complement strand
AAATGGAATGGAATAGAGAGTAATGGGATAGATTGGAATGGAATGGTAAAGAATAGAAAGGAATGGAATGGAAAGGAGAAAAATTGAGAGTCATGGAATGGAGAGGAATGGAATGGTATGAAATGGAAAGGAATGCAATGGATTGTATGGAATGGAGAGGTATGGAATGGAATGGAAAGGATTGGAATGTAGAGGAATCAATGGAAAGGAGAAGAATGGAATGGAATGGAATGGAATGGAGAGGAATGGAATGGAATGGAATTGAGTGGAATGGAGAGAAATGGAATGGAAAGGAGAGTAATGGAATGGAAAGGAGAGGAATGGAATCGAATAGAATTGAGAAGAAAGGAAAGGAATGGAATGAAGTGTAATGGAATGGAGGGGAGTCGAATATAAAGGAATGAAATGGAATGGAATGGATTAGAATGGCGAGGATGGAAGGGAATGAATATGGAGTTTAGAGGAAGGGAATGGAACTAAAAGGAATGGAATGGAATGAAATGGAATAGAATGGAAAGGACAATGCAGTGAAATGGAGAGGATAGGAAAGGAGAGGTATGGAATGTAATGGAATGAAATATAATAGAGAGGAATGGAATAGAGAGATTTGGAAACGAAAGGAATAGAAGGGATTGGAATGGAATTGAATGGAGAGGAAATGAGGGTAATGGAATGGAGAAGAGAGGAGAGGAATAGAATGGAATGGAATGGAATGGATTGTAATGGAGAGGATTGGAGAGGAATGGAATGAATAGGAATGGAGAGAATTGGAATGGAATGGACAGGAAGAGAAAGTAATGGGATAGAATGGAGAGGAAAGGAATCGAGAGGAATGGAATGGAATGGAATAGAGAGGAATGGGATAGAGAGGAAATTAATGGAATGGAATTGAAAGGAATGGAATGGAATGGAGAAGAATTGAGTGTAATGTAATGGTG
>NW_007254574.1:4252-5540 GCF_000164805.1 Carlito syrichta | reverse complement strand
GAGAGTGGGCCCATGTGCTCTGGCCTGGGCACTAGAGCAGAACTCCGACTCAGAATAATAACCAACCACAACCACCACAAACACAGGCTGGGCTCAGGGGATCAGGTTGGCATCCATATGCTTCAGAGGCCAAGGCGAGGCGAGTGGATGGCCTGAACCTGCAGGTATGAGACCTGCCCGCAACACTGGGCAAGATGTCATCTCGGCCATCAAAAATAAATTCAAACATTAGCCCAACATGGTGGCACAGGCCTGTGGTTCCAGTCACTTGGGGGGCCAAGGCGGGAGGATCGCCTGAGCCTCGCAGGTGGAGTATGAAGTGACCATGAGTGTGCTCCTGTTCTCTGGACTGGGTGACAGAGCGGGTTTCTGACCTCAAATAATAAAAATAATCACCACCACCACCACCAACACCAACCCTTCCACCCAGTGGGAGGAGGCACCCATAGGGATGTGAAAGGAAAAGGCACTTCCCGGCCTGTTGTTCGTGGGAAGTTTCAAAGGTGGCCACTGAGCACATCCATCCAGTGACTTCAACCACATGTCCCAGAAATTCTGCCTCCACCCTCCACTCTTGTGCTCCATGGCAAAGATGTGTGTGAGCTCAAGGAACAGACAGCCTGGAGTTAGGGTGGCTGTCGAACACAGAGTGTTTAAAGTGGCCCGGCAATGCAGTGATCAGTCCAGGATCTGATTGCTAGGTTTGCCACCTTTGGGTGGGAGGTCGTTCCCTTCCTCTCCTGATCACTCCTTTGTCCTCCACCAATGCAGACCTTTCTGTGGTAAGCCATGGACACTCATTGTGATACACATGGGAGGGGTCTTTTTTTTCACCGGAGTCTCCCTTGACCTAACTGGGGCATGGTGGCACGAACATGGCGCCTGGGTTCGTGATCTGCAGGGCCTAGGTGATCTTCCAACCTTGGCCCCCGAGCAGCTGAGTGTCCGGAGGCCAACACGCCTGGGTAGATTTTGGAGACCTCTCACCAAGATGAGGTCTTCCCACATTGCCTGGGGTGGTCTCCGTCTCCTGGGCTCAGGCTGCCTCCCACCTCAGCCTCCCAGGGTGCGGGGGTGACAGTCATTAGCCATGGTGCCCAGCCTGAACTCTCACATTGTGTCAATGGGGGCAATGCAAAGAAAGGCCCTGGGATGAAGGCCACTGCATCTCGTGTAGATGAGATCGTGGGTGCTACCACGCACGACCCCTGTGTTTGCGTTTCTGGAGAAACTATGTTTTGCACATGGCCCAGGCACGTCTCGAAATCCTGGGCTCCAGCGGTCCCCC
>NW_007254574.1:2571-3405 GCF_000164805.1 Carlito syrichta | reverse complement strand
TGCTGAGTTGGAGGTTCAGTCTACCTGTTGCACATTTCTAACCTCGTAGAGCTGGCAGGAACCCGGTCTGTGAGCCTCAGGCTCTCCCACACCAAAGTGAGGCCAGCCATTGGGGGGGTTGGGTCTGGAAGGAGCTGAGCTTGGGAGTCCCTCTATTGTGGGAGTTGGGGGGTAAGGACTGAGGGCAGAAGTTTTGCAGGAGAATAGATTTCTTTCTTTCTTTTCCTCTCTCTCTCTTTTGTTCCTTCACTAGGTAGTCCTGGCTGCTCTCAAACCGCCCAACTCAGGCCTTCCTCTTGGCCTCAGCTCCCTAAACTGCTGTGATCACAGGCTTTAAATTGATCAACAGCCATGTCTTTCTTCCTTCCTGGTCTTCCTTCCTTCCTTCCTTCCTCTGGCCTTGAGGGAATCCGCCCACCAAGGCCTACCCTCACCCCAGGTTTTCTGGGTTTTGCTTGGGTTCAAGGTTTGGGCTTGCTATGGTGTTCAGCCTGGTCTCAGCATCTGGGCTCTGGCCATCTTTCTGTCTTAGCCTCAGTGAGAGCCAAGAAGACAGACATGAGTAGCCCTGCTGGCACCACCCCAATGGTTTGAGAGTCATACACTCCCTGTCCCCAAGGCAGCCCCTGGGAGGAGTGAGCAGGTCCACGAAGGCTGTGGAGGGGGGCCCCTTGGTGAAGACACACCCCTGTGACAGGCAATCCCTCTGGACGACCTTGCTGGGTGAGTACAACTGCCCACTCTGGAGTCTCAGGTCTTGTGAATGGAGTGGGTCTCACAGTGGGGCTCTGAGAGTAGTGTGAAGGGCAGGCATGGGGCCCACACCTGTCACCC
>NW_007254574.1:0-1319 GCF_000164805.1 Carlito syrichta | reverse complement strand
CCAGGGCCTGGACCTGCAGGGCTCAGGTGGACCTCCCTTCTCAGCCTTCAAGCAGTTGCGATTCTGGGGGCTACCATGCCTGACTCGATTTAGGGGACCTCTTACTGAGACAAGATCTAGCCACATCACCAAGGTTGGTCTCTGAACTCTTGGCTCAGACAGCCTCCTGCTTCAGTCTCCCAGGGCACGGGGCTGAAAGTCATGGGCCACGGTGCCCAGTGATCTTCTTGCATGTTCTGTCAGCAGGGGAGACACAATGGAAAGCCTGGGGACGGGGGCCACTGCATCCCGTGTATCCGGGACCATGGGCGCCACCATACGTGACTCCAGTGTTTGTGTTTCAGGTAGTGACAAGGCCTTACTACATGGCCCAGGCTGGTCTCAAACTCCTGGCCTGCAGCAGTCCCCTGCCTCAGTCTTCCAAAGCCACAGCCCTATTGGCTGCTTATCCACCATCTTTCGGCAAATCTAGGCCCAAGGATGAGACCTCATTCCCAATTTATCTCTGTCTGTTCATAATGATCCCAACTCCATAAGCAGATGGATACTACTCTTTTTATTCCTTTTTTCCTTCTTCTTTGAGTCAAAGTCACCCATCACCCAGGCTGGAGGGAGGTGGCTCGCTCTCGGCCAATGCAGTCACGGACTTCTGGTCTCTGGCAAGCATTCCCTGACCATCCGAGGGGGTGAAACGAGAGGTGCACACCACCACGTCCGACTCATTTGGATGGAGGGTAGAGATCTCACCGAGTTTCCCGGGTGGGTCTTGGCCTGCAGGCTCTGGCCGGTAGCTGGCTTCTGACTCTGAAAGTGCTGGGTTGAGCCCCGAAGCCTGGCCTCGATCCTTCATCAAAAAAGAACCAGAAGGCCTGGTTCAGTGGTCCATGCCTGGAATCCCAACAATCATGAAGGCTGAGGCAGGAGGATGGCTGGAACTGAGGAGACCAAGGCCATCCCTGGTCACCCAGGGAGACCCCATCTCCACATGCAATCAAACAGGTGGTATGGGGTCAAGTTGCCTGTTGTCCCAGCCACATCGGAGTCTGTGGTGGGAGGATCACTGAAGCCCACGATTTTGAGACTGGCAGTGAATGATAGTTGTGTCCCCAGGTTCCAGCCTTGGTCACAGAACCAGACCCTGTGTCCAAATCATCAGAATCTTACACATATTCTCAACTGCGTGTGGTGTGTTCGCAGTGCGACTGGCTTTCGAGTCAGAAAAAATTGGATTGGGAATTAAGAAATTTACCATGGAGAGGGATGTGTCCCTGGTCTTTCTTGGTGGAAGATCCTCATTGCCCAGGTGGAGGGTCAGCCTG
>NW_007254573.1:7064-7839 GCF_000164805.1 Carlito syrichta | reverse complement strand
GAGAGCTGGCCAGCCAGCTGCTAGCTAAAGTCAGCTAGGTAAGTCAGCTGGCTAGCCAGGTTGCTAGATAGGTAGCCAGCTATTTAAAGCAGCTGTCTAGCCAACTGACTTAAGTCAGTTAGTTAAGACTTCTGGCAACAAGCAGGCTAGCTAGTTAAGTCAGTTCATTAAGTCAGTTAGCTATCCAGCTGGTTAGCTAGTTAAAAAGTCAGTTATCTCAGATGGCTAGTCATATGGCTAGCTAGTTATTTCAGCTAGTTAAGTCAGCTAGCTAGATAGAAAGCTAGATATATAAGTCAGCTAGTCATGTCAGGTAGCTAGCAAGTTAAGTCAGCTAGTTGAGTCAACTTGCTAGCTAGATAGCTAGATAGGTAGCTAGTTACTAAGACAGTTAGATATGCCAGCTGGCTAGCTAGGTAACTATCTGGTTAAGTCAGCTAGTTAAGTCAGCTTGCCAGATTGTTAAGACAGTGAGTTAAGTCAGCTGGCTAGCCAGCTGCCTAGCTAGGTAACTAGTTAGTTAAGTCAGCTGGCTAGCCAGTTAGCTAGCTAAATAACAACCTAGTTAAGTCAGTTCACCAATCAACTAATTTTCTAGGTAACTAGATAGCTAAGTCAGGGGCAAACCAGTGGGCTATGTAGGTAGCTAACTAGTTAAGTCAGCTGGCTATCCAGCTGGCTAGCTAGGTAGCTATGCAGTTAAATCAGCCTGCTAGCCAGCTGGCTACCTAGTTATGTAACCTAGTTAAGTCAGCTGGCTTGACAGCTGGGTAAG
>NW_007254573.1:4266-6046 GCF_000164805.1 Carlito syrichta | reverse complement strand
ACAGCAGGTTAGCTAGGTAGGTAGGTAGTTAATTCTGCTGGCAAGCCAGCGGATTATGTACGTAGGTAGCTAGTTAAGTCAGCTGGCTAGCCATCAAACTATCTAGTTATGTCAGCTAGATTAGTCAGCTTGCTGTCCAGCTGCATAGCCAGGTAGCTAGCTAGTTAAGTCTGCTAGCTAGCCAGCTGGCAACTTTGTTAAGTCAGCTTATTAAACCAGCTGGGTAGGCTGCTGGCTACATATGTAGCTAGGGAATAAATTCAGCTGGCTAGCCAGCTGGACAACTACTTAAGTCAACTAGTTTAGTCAGCCAAATAACTAGCGGGCTAGCTAGTTAATTCAGCTCATTAAGACAGTTGTCTTGTCAACTGGCTAGCTGGTTAAAAAGCTAAATACATCAGATGGGCAACCTGATGGCTCGATAGTTGTTTCAGCTAGTTAAGACCTCTGGCTAGTTAGGAAATTTGCTAGTTAAGTCAGCTAGCTAGATACAAAAGTCAGCTAATTAAGTCAGCTAGATACATGAAAGCTAGCTAAGTAGCTAGCTAGTTAAAACAGCTAGTTAAGCCAGCTGGCTAAGTAGCTAGCTAGTTAAGTCAACTAGTTAAATCAGCTTGCTAGCTAGTTATGTATGCAAGTTAAGTCACCTAGATAGCCAGCTGCCTAGCTAGTTAAGTTACCTAGTTAAGTCAGCACGCTAGATAGCAGGTTAGCTAGGTGGTTAGGTAGTTATGTCAGCTGGCAAGCCAGCAGGCTATGAAGGTATGTAGCTATTTAAGTCAGCTGGCTAGCCATCAGGTGTCTAGTTATATCAGCTAGATAAGTCAGCTGGCTATTCACCTGTCTAGCTAGGTAGCTAGCTAGTTAAGTCTGCTGACTAGCCAGTTGGCTACTTCTTTAAGCCAGCTAGTTAAGGCAGCTGGCTAGCTTGCTGGCTAGCTAGGTAGCTAGGCAAGTAATTTAGCTGGCTATCCAGTTGGCTAGCCAGTTAAGTCAGCTAGTTAAGTCACCTGGCAAGCCAGCATGCTAACTAGGTAACTAGTTATATCAGCTGTCTAGCCAGCTGTCTAGATAGTTAAGTGACCAAAATATGTCAACTGACTAGACACCTGACTAGGTAGGTGGTTTGCCACTAATGTCAGCTCCCGAGACAGCTTGCTAGCATGATAATTCACCTAGTTAATTCAGCTTGATAGCCAGCTGGCTAGTTATGTAGCAAGCTAGTTAATTCAAATGGCTAGAAAGCAGGCCGGCTAGTTATGACAGCTAGTAAAGTCTGCTGGCTAGCCAGCTGGCTAGCTAGGTAATGACCTTGTTAATTCAGTTGCTGGCCGTCTGGCTAGCTAATTCATTCAGCTAGGTCAAAAAGCTCGCTATCCAGATGGCTAGAGAGGCAGAGAGCCAGTTACGTCAGCTGGCTAGGCAGCTGGATAGCTAGTAATGCCAGCTAGTGTAGTCACCTGACTGGCCAGCTGCCTAGCTCGTTAATCAACTAGTTAAGTCAGCTGGCTAACCAGCGGGCTAGCTAGTTAAGTCACCTCATTAAGTCAGTTGGCTAGCCAGCTCGATAAATAGTTAAAAAGCTAGTTAATTCAGATGACTAGACAGCAGTCTGGTTAGTTATTTCAGCTAGTAAAGTCAACAGGCTAGCTAGCTAGCTAGTCAGTTAAGTCAGCTAGCTAAGTCGGCTTGCTTGATAGCTAGCTAGCTAGGAAGCTAGCTAGTCATTTCAGCTAGTAAAGTCAGCTGTTTTGCTAGGAAACTAGCTAGTTAAGTCAGC
>NW_007254573.1:3353-4246 GCF_000164805.1 Carlito syrichta | reverse complement strand
TGACTAGGCACATGTCTAGCTAGTAATGTCTGCTAGTTAAGTCGCTGGCTACACAGCTGGTTAACTAGTTATGTCATCTAGTTGAGTGAACTGGCTAGCCAGCTGGCTGGCAGGTTAAGTCAGCTAGTTAGTTCAAGTGGCTAGAAACTGATCAGCTGGTAAATAGCTAGTCACGTCAGTGAGTTAATTTAACTGGCTAGCCTGCTTTCTACTATGTGGATAGCTAGTTAAGCCAGCTGGGTAGCCAGATGGCTCCCTAGTTAAGTCAACTAGTTAAGTAAGCTGGTTAGCCAGCTGGCTAGCAAGGTGGCTGGCAAGTTAAGACGACTGGTTAACAGGCTGGTCTGGTAGGTGGCTAGCTAGTCAAGTAGGTGGTTAGCTAGTCAGCTTGCTAGTCAGCTAGCTAGTTTAGTCAGCTAGGTCTACAGCTAGCATGTCAGCTAGATTTTAAGTCAACTCGTCAGCTAAATTGCCAACCGACTAACTAGTTAAGTAACCTAGTTAAGTCAGCTGGCTAGACAGCTTCCTAGTTATTTAAGTGAGCTAGTTAAGTCAGCTGGCTTGCCAGCTGGCTAGCTAGGCAGTGAAATAGTTAAAACAGTTGACTAGCCAGCTGGTTAGCTATTTAAGTCAGCTGTTTAATTCAGCTGGCTTCCCAGCTAGCTAGCTCGGTAGCTAGCTAGTTAAGTCAGCTGGCCACCCACCAGGTTAGCCAGTGTTGTCAGTGAGCTGTGCTGGCTAGACAGCTGGTTAACTAGCTAAGGAAGCTAGTTGAGTCTGCTGGCTAACTAGCTGGCTATCTGGTTAAGTCAGCTAATTAATTCAATTGGCTGGCCAGCTGGCTAGCTAGGTCATTCGCTAGTTTATTCAGCTGACTAGTCAGATGATGACCT
>NW_007254573.1:0-3333 GCF_000164805.1 Carlito syrichta | reverse complement strand
TGAGTGAACTGGCTAGCCAGCTGGCTAGCAGGTTAAGTCAGCTAGTTAGTTCAAGTGGCTAGAAACTGATCAGCTGGTAAATAGCTAGTTAGGTCAGTGAGTTAATTTAACTGGCTAGCCTGCTTTCTACTAGGTGGATAGCTAGTTAAGCCAACTGGGTAGCCGGATTGCTCTCTAGTTAAGTCAACTGGTTAGCCAGCTGGCTAGCTAGGTGGCTGGCAAGTTAAGACGACTGGTTAACACGCTGGTCTGGTAGGTGGCTAGCTAGTCAAGTAGGTGGGTAGCTAGTCAGCTTGCTAGTCAGCTAGCTAGTTTAGTCAGCTAGGTCTACAGCTAGCATGTCAGCTAGATTGTTAAGTCAGCTAGTCAGCTAAATTGCCAACCAACTAGCTAGTTAAGTAACCTAGTTAAGTCAGCTGGCTAGATAGCAGGTTAGCTAGGCAGCTAGCTAGTTATGTCAGCTGTCCAGCCAGCTTCCTAGTTATTTAAGTGAGCTAGTTAAGTCAACTGGCTTGCCAGCTGGCTAGCTAGGTAGTGAACTAGTTAAGACAGTTGACTAGCCAGCTGGTTAGCTATTTAAGTCAGCTATTTAATTCAACTGACTTCCCAGCTAGCTAGCTCGGTAGCTAGCTAGTTAAGTCAGCTGGTCACCCACCAGGCTAGCCACTGTTGTCAGTGAGTTATGTGTGCTGGCTAGACAGCTGGCTAACTAGCTAAGGCAGCTAGTTGAGTCTGCTGGCTAACCAGCTGGCTAGCTGGTTAAGTCAGCTAATTAATTCAATTAGCTAGCCAGCTGGCTAGCTAGGTCATTCGCTAGTTTATTCAACTGACTAGTCAGAGGATGACTTGGTTAAGTCAGCTCATTAAGTCAGCTGGATAGCCACCTGGCTAGGTAGGTAGGTTGCTAATTAAGTCAGCTGGCCACGCGCATGGCCACCTAGTTAATTCAGTGAGATAAGTAAGCTGGCTAGACAGATGTCTAGCTAGGTGGCTAGCTAGTTAAGCTTGTTGTCTAGCAGGATGGCTATCTAGTAAAGTCAGCTAGTTAAGTCAGTTAGTTAGCCGGCTGGCAAACTAGGTGGCTGGCAAGATAAGCAGGCTGGTTAACAGACTTATCAGGTAGGTGGCCAGCTAGTTAAGATGGCTGGCTAGCGGGCTGGCCATCAGGGTGGCTGGCTAGTTAAGCGGCTGGCTATCCAACTGTCTAGCCAGTATGTTGCCTATTTAAGCCAGTTGGCTAGCCAGCTGGCCAGGCCCCTAGCTGTCTTGCTGGCTTCCTAGAGCTAGCCAGCCAGGTAGCTAGCTAGTTAAGCCAGATGGCTAGTCGTCTAGCCAAACATGCAGCTAGCTACTTAAGTCATCTGGCTAGTCAGCTATCCAACCAAATTGCTAGTCAGATAGTAAAGTCAGCTAGCTATACAGCTAGCTAATTAAGTCAGCTATCAACTCAGCTACCTATTCAGCTAGCTGATTAAGTCAGCTAACTATACAGCCTGCCAGTCAGTGAGCTAGCTGGTCAACCAAATAGGTAAGTCAGCTAGCCAGCTGACTAACCAGTTAGCTATCTAAGTCAGCTACATAAACAGCTAGATAGCTTGTTTGCTATCTAGTTATGTCAGCTAGATAACCAGCTAGCTAGTCAGGTAGCTAGTGATTCTGCTAGCAAATCAGCTTTTTGTTTAGCTAACTAGTCGGCTATCAACTCAGCTAGCTGGTCATCTAACTAGTGTGCTCGCTCACTTTCCATCAGGTCAGCTTAGTAGTCGGCTCCCTCACCTGCTAACCAGTCAGCAAACTAGTCAGCTCGCTCGCCAGCCAACAGGTCAACTAACTTGTCAGCTCACTCACAGGCCAAGAGGTTAGCTAGATAGTTGTCTTGCTCGCAATCCTGCTAGTTAAGTCAGCTCACCAGTCGGCTCACCAGGTGAGCTGCCACCTGACAAGTTAAGGCAGCTCACCCATCACATTACTCACTGGCCGACTGGTTAAGTTGGCTTACAGGTCGGCTCACTCACCGGCCTACTGGTTAAGTCCTCTGACCATTGGGCTCACTCGCCAGCCAACTAAAGTCAGCTGACCAGTCAGCTCACTCTACGGCCGATTAGTTAAGTCAGCTGAAATTCGGCTCACTCGCCAGATAATTAGTAAAGTCAGCTCACCTCTCAGCTCACTAGCTAGCCGACTAATTAATTCAGAAAACCGGTTAGTCACCTAGTCGGCCAACTTGTAAAGTTGGCTAAACAATCGGCTGACTAGTCGGCTAATTTGTCAGCCGACAAGTTAGGCTAACTAACTAGTCGGCCTATTATTCAGCTGACTAGTTAGTTCAGCCCACCATCCATTCAAATAGTTAACAGAGCTGATTAGTGGGCCAACTCGTCAGCCATAAAGTTAAGTCACCTGGCTAACATCTAGTTATGTCAGCTAGTTAAATCATTTATCAACTAGTTAAAACAGGTAGTTGACTCATTAACCAACTCATTAAGTTGGGCAGCTATCTCGTTAGCCAACTATTTAAGTCAGCTAGCTAAGTCAACTAGCTAACCAGCTAGCTAGCTAAGTCTGCTAGCTATGTCAGCTAGCTCACTACTTTGCTAATTATTTAAGTCAGGTACATAATTCTGTTAACTAACTAGTTAGCTAATTAGTCAAATCAGCTAGTTATTCAGCTAGTTAAATAGTTAGCTAACTATATAATTCAGGTAATTAATTCAACTAGCTAACCAGTTAAGTCAGCCAGTTAAGTCAGCTGCCTAAATAGTTGTCACCTACCTAATTCAGCTAGTTAAAACAGCCTTCTAATTAAGTCAGCTGGTTAAAACAGCTAGCTAGCTAGTTAGCTAATGGGTTAAGTCAGCAGGTTGAATCAGGTAGTTAGCTAGTGGACTAATGGATTAAATCAGCTGGTTGAGTCAGCTAGCTAGCTAATTAGCAAACGGGTTGAGTCAGCTGGTTAAGTAGGCTAGATAGCTAGTTAGCTAACGAATGAAGTCAGCTGGATGAGTCAGCTAGATAGCTAGTTAGCTCACAAGTTAAGTCAGCTGCTTAAGCCACCTAGGAAGCTTGTTAGCTGATGAGTTAAGTCGAATGACTAAGTCAGACAGCTACCACTTTAGATAACAAGTAATCTAACTAGTT
Organism: Carlito syrichta; assembly: GCF_000164805.1. Lineage (NCBI taxonomy): Eukaryota > Metazoa > Chordata > Mammalia > Primates > Tarsiidae > Carlito > Carlito syrichta. The sequence continues at coordinate 195 of NW_007254573.1, read as the reverse complement.
AACTACCATGTTAATTCAGCTAGCTAGCTAGGCAGTTAACTACTTAAGTGAGCTTGTTAGCTAGGTAGCTAGCTACCGAGCTGTTTAAATCAACTGGCTAGTGAGGTAGTGAGCTAGTTAGCTAACTATTTAAGTCAGCTGTCTAGCTAGTAGCTAGATAGTTATTTCAGCTAATTAAGCCAGCTGGCTAGTAAG
>NW_007254572.1:1932-3548 GCF_000164805.1 Carlito syrichta | reverse complement strand
CTCCAAGGCTCAAAGCTGTCAGCCCCGTGCCCTGGGATGCAGAGGTGGGAGGTTGTCTGTGCCCAGGGGCCAGAGAGCACCCCAGACGATCTGGTCAGAGCTCATCTCAGTGAGAGGTCCCAAAATCGGGAGAGGTGTGAAGGTCCACTGAGTCTCCACTGTTCAGGGTCAAGGTGGGAGGATCGCCTGACCCCTGCAGGTAGAGGCTCCAGGAGCCACGATTGTGCCACCACACTCCAGCCCCACTGATGGAGGCTCCAGCAGTAACAAGAATGCGTCCCACGTGTGTCATGATGGGCGTAATGGCTCCCCAGGGAAATGACAACGTGGGTGGGGGAGGATGGAGTGATCCGGAGAGGAAGGAGCCATCGCCCTGCCCAAAGGTGGTGGACCATTGATCGGACCTTGGATGGCCTCAGCTTTGGGGGACCTCCTTGCTCGCTCTGTGCCCAACAGCCACCCTAAATTGGGCCATCTGTTCTGTGAACTAAAACACATCTTTGCCATGGGGCACGAGTGTGGAGGGTGGAGACTGGACTTCTGGGACGTGTGGCCAAAGGTTTAGGATGGATGTGACCAGTGGCCACCTTTGAAAACTCCCACAAAACACAGGCTGGAAAGTGCCTTTTCCTGTTCCATTCCTGAGGGTGATTCCACACTCTGGGTGTCAGGGGTGGTGGTGGTGTTGGTGCTGGTGATTATTACTATTTGGTGTTGGAATCCTGCTTTGTTGCCAAGGCTGAAGTGAGGCGCATGCTCACGGCCACCATGGACTCCTACTGCCATGCTTTGGTGATCCTCCTGCCTCGGCCACTCAAATGGCTGGAACCACATGCCTGCTCCACAACACCTGGCTAATTTTTAAATTTATTTTTGATGGCCGAGACTAGGTGTCATCCCATGTCCCAGGCTGATGTTGAACCCTCTATCTCAGGAAATCTACTCACCTGGGCCTACAAAGGACTGGGATGCCAGGCTGAGCCCCTGAGCCCGGCCTGTGGTTGTGGTGGTGGTTGGTATTATTGCTCTGAGTCAGAGTCCCGCTCTGTCACCCAGGGTGAAGCGAGGAGCCCATTCTCAGCCACCACAGCCTCCAATGGCTGGGCTCCTGGGATCTTCCTGCCTCAGCCTCCCAAGTAGCTAGAATGTCAGGCATGTGTCACCATGCTCAGCTCAATTTTTTGGCTTCTTGGAGAAGTTGTCTCCCCAAGATGCCTGGATTGATTTCAAACCCAGGGTCTCAGGTCATCTTCTCATCTTGGCCTCCTAGAGCACCAGGATGACAGTTGTGAGCCCCCACGCCTGGCCTACACACCCCTCTTGGGGTGCGATCACTAGGCCCGCTCCCTTCTAATTACCCAGGTCCCCAGAGAGTGTGGACGGACTCACACACTGAATCTTTCCCAGGGGGAGTGCCTGGCACAGGAGTGTCTCTGCCTGGCCACCCACCCCTTTGCCTGCCTCATGCCCCAGTGTTGACTCACATGCTCCTCCCAAGACAACCTCCAAGAAAGGGAGGACTTGACTCTCAAATCTTTGGTTGGGCAAGGATGGCTGGGCATCTCACGACTTTTTCCTCAGCACTTTGGGAGACTGAGACGGTAAGTTGGCCAGAA
>NW_007254572.1:0-1378 GCF_000164805.1 Carlito syrichta | reverse complement strand
ATTTTTCCTGGTTAAAAAGCCAGTCACCCTGTGAACACACCATGTGCAGTTGGGAATCTGTGTATGATTTTCATGTTTGTTGAGACAGGGTCTGGCTCTGTGGCCCAGGCTGGGACCTGGGGACACTACTGTTTTTCACTGCCAGCCTCGAAATCACAGGCTCTGGTGATCCTCCAGCCTCAACCTCCAGAGTCGACAGGATGACCAGCAACTCAACCCCAGACCCCTGTTAGGATGGGTGTGGAGAAGAGGTCTTGCTGCATCGCCCATGCTGGCCTTGGGCTCCTGCTCTCCAGCCATCCTCCAGCCTTGGATTCCCAGAGCACTGGGATTCTAGGCGTGGGCTGCCACGCCAGGCTACCTGATTCATTTTCAATGAAGGAACAAGGCTGGACTCGGGGCTCAGCCTCATCATCCTAGCACTCTGGGAGACTGCGGCCAGCACCCGGCCCGATCCAATGGGCCAAGGTGCCCACAGGAACCACGGCAAGTCCTCATCTCTACCCTCTAGCAGAAATAAGCTGGTTGTGGTGGCACACACCTGTAGTTCCGGCTCCTTGGAAGGCTGGGGAAAGTCTTGCCAGAACCTGGCAGGCTGAGTCTTTGGTGGCTGGGAGAGAAGCAACACCCTCCAGGCTGAGTGGTGGAGATAAACACTGACACAAAGAAAAAAAGGAACAAAGAAAAAAAAAAGAAGAGCATCCATTTGTGTATGGAGTTGGGATCATCTTGAACAGACAGAGATCATTTGGGAAGGAGGCCCAACCTTGGGTCTAGAGTTCCCGAAAGATGATGGATTGGCAGACAATCAGGCTGTGGCTTCAGCAGGCCGAGGTGGGGGACAGCTGGAACCCAGGGTTTTGAAACCAGCCTGGGGCTCATAGTAAGACCTCGTAACTCCCCAGAACGTGAACACTGGAGTCACTCATGGATGCGCCCACAATTCTGGCTACACAGGATGTGGTGGTCTCTGTCTCAGGACTTTCTTTGGCATCAACCACCGAGACATAATGTACGAGTTGAAGCTGGGCACTGTGATTCAAGGCCATCATCCCCATGCCAAGGCTGCCTGAGACAAGGGGTCAGAGAGCAGCCTGGGCAACGTGGCTAGACTTTATCTCAGTGAAATGTCCCCAAATTCGGTTGAGGCATGATGGCCCACGGAATCCCAGTTGCTCAGGGACCAAGGCAGGAGGACCACTTGAGCCCCGAGGTTGAGGCTCTGTGAGTGATGATCATGTCCCTGCACCCCAAACCAGAATATGGAGACATTGGCAACACAAAAGATGCCTCCCACTTGCATGGGAGTCCACGGCTCCCCAAGGAAATGTCTGTGTGGGTGGGGAACAATGGTGTGATCATGAGAGGAAGGTCCCCT
>NW_007254571.1:1897-2703 GCF_000164805.1 Carlito syrichta | reverse complement strand
TTGAGGGTGAATCCTCTTGTGGGTAACATGGGTAGTGGTGGTGGTGATCATTATTATTATTAGAGTCAGAAATCCAACCCTGTCACCCAGGGCAGAGCACAGGAGCATGCTCATGGCCACAGCAGACACCACCTGCCATGCTCAGGCAATCCTGCTGCATCAGCCTCCTGAGTAACTGGAACCACAGGCCTGTGCCACCACACCCAGTTACTCTTTGGATTTATTTTTGAGGGCAGAGATGAGGTCTCTTCCTGTGTCCTGGGCTGGTGTCAAACCTGCAGGCTCAGGCCGTCCACACTCCTGGATGTCCGAAGAGCCGTGATGCCAAGCTGAGCCCCTGAGCCCAGCCTGTTATTGTGGTGGAGCTGTTTGTTGTTATTATTATTCTTAGTCAGAGTTACACTCTGTCGCACAGGTCAGAGAGCAGGGCCCTGCTCTCGGCCACCACAGTCTCCAATGACTGGGTTCTGGCAATTCTGCTGCCACGGCATCACAAGTAGTTGAATAGACATGCATGTGCCACGGTCATCTCATTTTTTAGCTTCTTGTAGAGACGCTGGTGTAGGGGAGTGTCTCTGCCAGGGTGCTCACCACGGCACCTGCCTCATTCCCCAGGGTGGTAGCAACACTCCTTCCAGCGGCTCTTTTCCTGCAGGAAAAGGGAGGGTGTAGGGGATGGCCGGGTGACCCACGCCTGACTCTTCGGCACCCAAAGAGGCCAAGACTTGAAGATGTTAGGAAACTGGGAACTCGAGTCCACACTGGACACCATAGCAATGACCCACCTCCACACCAAGCATATCCTA
>NW_007254571.1:0-956 GCF_000164805.1 Carlito syrichta | reverse complement strand
CATTCTGATGTTTCTGGAAACAGGGTCTCACCCTGTGGCCCAGGCTGGGGCCTGGGGACATGATCATCGTTCACCACAATCTCAAAATCACGGACTCTGGTGGTCCTCCCGTGTATGTCACCAGAATGGCTAGGATGACGGGCACCTCAACCCCAGACCACCTGTTTGGATGGGTGCAGAAACAGGGTCTCCCTGCATGCCTCGGGCTGGCCTTGGGATTCTGGTCTCCAACCATCCTTCTGCTGCAGTCTCCCAGAGTGCTGGGATTCCAGTCATGGTCTGCCACACCAGGTCTTCTGGTTCTTTTTGATGAAGAATGAAGACTGGGCTTGGGAACTCAGTCTCATCATCCCAGTGCCTTGGGAGGGCAAGGCCAACTGCTGGCACAAGCCCATGGGCCAAATCACCCCTGGCCAACCCTCCATCCCAAATAAGCTGGGTATGGTGGCACATGCCTGTCATACTGGCTCCTTGGAAGACTGGGGAAAGGCTCGCCAAAGCCCGGCCTGCCAAGGCACCAGTGGCCAGGAGTGAGTCCCCTTCCTCCAGCCTAGGCAATGGAGTGAGACTCCAACTCAAAGAAAAAAAGTAATAAAAGAAGGGCATCCATTTGTATATGGAGTTGGGATAATTGTGAGCAGAGAGAGATCATTTGGGAAGGAGTCCTCTGCCTTGGGCCTAGAGTTCCTGAAAGATGGTAGATAAGCAGAAATGGGCTGTGGCTTTTGGAGCCTGAAGTGGGAGACCCCAGGAGTTCAAGACCAGCCTGGACCATGTAGCAAGACCTCGTCGCTCACCAGAAAGCAAACACTGGAGTCATGCGTGGTGGCGCCCTTGGTCCCCGCTACCCGGGATGTGGTGGACTCCATCATGTGGTGATCTATGGGGGGCCAGCCCCTGCAAGAGATTTAGGGTGTCCTTTGGAAGATGGGGCAGCTTCAGCAATTATTTTGGAA
>NW_007254570.1:1795-2694 GCF_000164805.1 Carlito syrichta | reverse complement strand
TTTAGGCAAATTATGATCTATCTAGGAGTTGGTCTTCTCATTTGTTGTCTTGCAGGGGTGCTCTGGATCTCTTGTGTTTGAGATTTTGTATCACTGATTAGATAAGGGAAGTTTTCATGAATGATCTCATGGAAAGTTTGTTCCAGTGTAATCTCTATCTCTCTTTCTGCCTCAGGAAGGCCAATTACTCTTAGGTTCAGTCTCTTGAAGTAATTGTTCATCTCTTGAAGGTTTTGTTCTGTCTTTTTGAGTTAGTTTTCTGTTTTTAAGAGTTTGAGTTAGTTCTATATTTTGGTCCTCAAGCTCTGAGATTCTTTTTTCTGCTTGAGTAGTTCTGCTTTCCATGCTTATCAGTTTGTTATTTATTTCATTTATAGTATTCTTTATTACTGTTATCTCGGATATCATCTCCTTCCTAGTGTCTTCCTGTCTCTCCTCAATTCTTTTTAATCTCCCTATTAATATCTTGATATCTAGGTTTAGAGTTTTGGACCTGTCATTCTGGGGTCTCTTCATTGTTTGCATTCCAAAGTTAGTTTTCTCAGTGTCTGCCCTCCCATGGGTATGGGAGGGACCCATATTCTTCTTTCGGTTTTTCTTCATTTATGTAGATTTTTCTCTCTCTCCCCTTTTCCCTCCCCTTCTTTAATTCTGTTTTTCAGGGAAGGTGGGGTTGCTCTTGTTCACTTGTGCAATCTCCTGTTCTTCCTTATGAGGGTCCTCTGGCTTTGTTCACTTTTGAGGTTGGAGTGTGGGCTGCGGGCTGTACTGTTTCCAGTTTTGAGGTTTAATTGAGGGGGAAGCTGTGATTCAGAATCTATATGCTGATTCCAGGATCCACCAACAGGTGTATGAGCACACAGGAGCCTATTTCCCACTGCCTTATAATATGTCTGTGC
>NW_007254570.1:0-718 GCF_000164805.1 Carlito syrichta | reverse complement strand
AGAAAAGTAAGAGTCTTTTTGGGAACTCACATTTGCAGAATCTCACAAATCCACCTATGCTATCGCCATCTTACTGGAACTTCCTGAATATGCTTTTTGGAGCCCCATTAGCTGAGGAGAATGAAGAGTACATCTCCTGACCATAAGAGTATGTCTTTGTGCTTGGGTATAGAATGATGGATTAAAAGGGGTATGATGGTGTACTGTGGGCATCACTCTCCCCACAGGAGTGCGGTTCACACTTGAGAAATAAATACTGAATGACTTCAAGTTGGCTAGACCACTAGCCTTAGAGTCCTAGAAACATATGCCATGTGTTTATATATGTGTCACTGTTCACCCATAGGGCTTTCTTTTTTGAAGAAGAAGACAAATAACAATAGCAACACAAATACCTTTTGTGTTCTTTAAAACTTTTGCATGCCATTTGTTACACCTGCAAAATAATTTATATCTTTGAGGAATCAGTGTTGAGAGTCTCCTACATGCTTAGCCACAAGGAGAAGGAAAGCTCCTGGGCATTGCAACTGAAGGACATTTAAAGAAATTAAGTTATTCTCTGAAAGCCTAGGACTCCCATCTTGATCAGTCTTCAAGGGAGCACAAGCTCCTAACCCCTGCATGGACTCCAGAATAAACTTGGTTTCATTGACCTAATGTGGTTGACTCTGAGGGTCTGGGTGTTCTCTGTCTTGGGAAGCAAGAGATTCAGGCCTTG
>NW_007254569.1:8719-9620 GCF_000164805.1 Carlito syrichta | reverse complement strand
ACACCAATGGAAGGTCTTCTTTTGTTTCCTTTTTTTTTGAGTCAGTGTCTCACTCCATCGCCCAGGCTGGAGGGCTGAGGCTCACTCCCAGCATTGCAACCTCGGCCTGTGGGGCTCTGGTGAGCCTTTTACCCCGGATTTCTGAGGAGTTGGAATGACCGGGATGTACCACCATGCCCAGTTCATTTGGGATTGAGGGTAGAGATGTGTTCTCACCGTGTTGCCCAGGTGCATCTCGGACCTGTGGGCTTGGGCCGGCCATCGGCCTTGCCTCCAATTCACTGTGATGACGAGGCTGAGCCCTCGAACCCAGTCTTGATCCTTTGTGAAATCAAACCAGAAGGCTGGAGGCAGCGGCATGCCTGGATTCCAGCATTCTGGAGGGCCACGGCAGGTAGATGGCTGGAGCCCAGGAGTTCAAGGCCACCTAGGGCCACGCAGGGAGACACTGTCTCTGCAACCATCCAAACAGGTGGTCTGGGGTCGTTGTACTCATTATCCCGGCCACTCTGAAGACTGACACAGGAGAATCGCCAGAGCCAGCAATTGCAAAGCTGGTGGAGAATGAAGGTTGTTTCCCTGGGCCCCAGTAGTGGCCACAGAGCCAGACCCTGTCTCCTAAAAACATCAGTATCATACACAGATTCTCAACTGCACCTGATGTATTCAAATGGTGACAGGCTTCAGAGCCAGAGAAAATGGATCTGGGGGTGAATAAATATCCCCGGGTGAGGAATGTGATTCCGCCATTTCTTTGTGGATGGTCCTCATTGCCGAGTCAGGGGGCCGGCCTGCCTGGGGCACATTTTCTCACATCAAAAAGGAGAGCTGGCAGGACCCTGACCAGGGAGCCTCAGGAATTCCTGCACCAAAGCAGGGGCAGCCCTTGGGGGGTTGGGAC
>NW_007254569.1:2513-7469 GCF_000164805.1 Carlito syrichta | reverse complement strand
CATGGTGGCACAAGCCTGTGGTTCCAGCCACTCGGTGGGCCCAGGCAAGAGGATCACCTGAGCCAGGTAGGCAGAGTCCATGGTGAACATGAGTGTGCCCCTGTTCTCTGGACAGGACGAAAGAGGGGGATTCTGACTCCAAATAATATTCAGCAACACCACCACCCCTTTCAGGGGGCCTACGCTTGCAGAGATATTTAGGGGGTCCCTGGGAGGTGTGTTGGCATCAGTGATTATTCTGTAAAAAGAAAGAGACAGGTGTAGAAAGAAAGAGACTGGACTCTGTCTAGGGCAGAAGTCATTTAATGGGACAAACCGTCAGCCTTTTATCCCAAAGTTTCACAGGTTAAATCACAAGACACTCACGTGAACACAAAGCCACGTGAGGGAGGGATGTTCCCCACCCACCAGGTGTTTCCTCAAGCATGAAGTATGATCCCAAAATTATCTCACTCTTCCTCATGCTTAGTTAATATTCCTCAAAAGCAATCAACAATTCTAATATCATAATATTCTAATAATCAATAACTTTTAAAACTTATGCATACACAACACCTAATGACCAACTTAAATCCTAATTCCTTTCTATTTTATGCTAATTCTACACACACTATAGAAACTCTTAACTGTAGCCCAAACCAGTTCCTAAAGAATGTGGCCCAGTCAAAAGGCCATGCTGGACCATTTCTAGGAACAATTGATTACAATCTCTTAACAAAATGGCTGTTCTAAAATCCTATAAATATTTTTTAAGTTCTATAAAAGTTTCTAACTCCTAATCCTAATATATAAAGCTGATAATCAGCAATAAATCTTCTAAAAATAAAACCCAAATATATACTGTAAATTGTATTAAAGCCAAAACCACAAATGTAGAAAATAGAACAATGAATTTCTAAAGTTAGCTGTATTCTTATTAAACCGCAAAATATCATGTTTGATCATGCTTGAACTGACATTCACTGACATAGTATAACCGACTCTACAATACTTTCCATGAATAAAATAAATTCAATTTCTATAATAAGCAGAAAAACCCAAAACTAACTGTAACTTAAACAGGTTTAAAAGTATGCTGCCCAGTCCCAAGTACACACTGGGGCCTTAGGAATGTGGCCCAGTCCAAAGTTTGTGCCGGGTCATTTCTGGTAACTCTAGATAATCATCTGTGCCATCTAAAGCTGAAAACAGCTCTCCACATGTATATACTAATTTTACAAATATACTTTTAAATCTTATAAAGAAGCTTGTACCAGATATGTCTCCCAAATGTGACCTGAGTTTGAACTGTATTAAGTTTAAAGCCGAATCTGCAGTCTGTGAGAAACAGGAACAATGGACTCCTAAAGTAAGCCTTGCCTGTCATACTCTCAGAGCTTCATGCCTAGATCATCAAAGTTCCTTCTAATGAGACGTGCTAAATGGCAAAAAAGGAGGAGGGAATGGGCCAACAGCTCCTGAACACATCGTAGTGGTCTCAGTCTCCACAGCCCACCTTGATCCCTAACGTTCAGTTGGTCCTCCGTGGTTGGCTCCCAACATCTCCCCTTTTTTTATTTTTTAGCATGAACCCATGGAACTCGGTGTTGAGCTGAGAAATCTCTTCAGCACTTTGAAAATAATTGGAAGCAGGCATAGCAACACAAGAATCACTGTCCCGCAAATTCATACATTAATGAGTATAGACATCAATGACCTTTGGTTGACAAATGATGAGAAGTTATTAAATATGGAACTAGCCAATTCAGAGGCCTAAAACTGCTTTTCAACCATAGTCATATCCTGTATCTCTTGATGTAATTTAGTAAGGTCTACACTCAAGTCTGAATGATTCCAAATTACAAGAATATGATTTATTTTATCCCAAGTGTGGACAGACTTATTTAACCTCAAAGGAGTGAGGCAAATCCACTTAAACTCAGTGACATCAGAGAGCAAATTTTATCTTTAAAGTCACAAGCTCTTGCCCTACTGCTAAAACTGCTCTTCCAAAGCATAAACTTTATTTTCTAACTTTCGATCTATAATCTCCTGAGTAGCTAATGCAATAGAAATATTTTTAGGTAACCGATCAGCAAAGGTAGTTGTACGAACTTCCTTAGATAGAGCTACAGCTGATACTGTTATCGAAGTAGCTATCAATGTTGTAATTCCTAAAATCAAAGTAGCCAAAAACATTTTCTGTCTTCCTAAAAGAGCATTAACCTCATACAATGTCTGTAAACCATATTCATCATACCAATGAGATAACAAATGTAATGGAATTATTAAATAAGGAGGCGGTCTGAGAATAACAAATCCTTATAAGAAGCATCAGTTAAAGAATTAGTTAATACACAATGTTTACAAGACAAATTATAAACATCATTCGGATGTTTTATGGTCAATGATTGGTCATCGTTCCAAGACAAAAATACAGAAGGAGACTGTAGGCAAGCTCTTACTTTATAGTGTTGAACTCCCCTGTGAGGTTGGGACAGAATAACTGTCTTGATGGCAGCAACAGCTCTCCACAAATGGGGCTGTACAATTTGTTTGTTTCAAATGACAGCCGTTATCACTGGAGGTACCCATTCATTAGTATGCCATATAACATGGATGGGGTCTTCCCTGTTTAGTCTTGTAGTATACGGTAGTGGATTGAGACCCCAGTCACTAATAGTTAATCTTTCATGGGGTATAAAATAGTCCACTTTAGAGTTATAAATACAATCTCTCTACTTTGGTTATCCGGTATAAAGTTGAATAAGCAACCGGTCTTTTTCAGTGTTATTGAAAGAATAAACAGGCATATTAGATGGTGGTAAAGTTTGTGTGGCTAAACTAGGATCAGTTCTTCCAGGCATTAGTATTTCAATCCACCAGTTCTCTCTGTGATTACTCTGTGTCAGACTATCAGTAAGCAATGTTTTAAGAGAAGACATATGACAAAACTCCTTATAATAATTAAAGCTAGAATTATCATAAAAGCAAATAGGAGGTGAACAAGAACTGCCTTCGAAGGCATAGTTGTTATTATTTTTATTATTTTTATTTTTATTTTTGAATTGGAGTCTCACTCTGTCGCCCAGAAAGGAGTGCAGTGGCCGCTCCCAGCCATCATAGCCTCGACCTGCTGGGCTCTGGCGATCCTTCCACCTCAGCCTTCCAAGTAGCCGGAATTACAGGCATGCACTACCATGCCAGGCTGATTTTTTGATTTATTGTAGAGATGAGGTCTCGCTGCTCAGATGGGTCTCGAACCCACAGGCTCAGGCAATCCACTCACCCCAGCCTCCCAAAGGCGCGGGATTACAGGCTGAGCCACCGAGCCCAGCTTATTGTTGTTGCTTTTTAATTAATTAATTAATTATTTCAATAATCAATATTTTTTATTATGATGTTGTGGGGTACAGTTAAGGGTTAGGAATACAAATACATTTCATTGAGGCACCCTATTGATTAGAGGTGCTTCCCCATCCCCAGACAGATATTTGCCCGTTAATCCCATCTCCCTCCGCCCCATAATTTCCCACTACTGTCAGTCATTTTCTTATAGTATTAGATTGGATGTTCAAGGTCCATTATATGAGTGAGAACATGTGATACTCGAACCTATGTTTTTGTGAGAGGTCACTCAGTATTATAGACTCTAGTTCCATCCAGGTTGCTGCAAAATTCAGGATTTTCTTCTTTTTTATGGCTGCATAGTATTCCATCATGTATATGTACCACATTTTTCTAATCCAATCCTCTTTTGATGGGTAGCATGGTTGCTTCAGTTCTTGCTATTGTGAACAATGCTGCGATAAACATACCTGTGCAGGTGTCTTTTTTGTAGAGTGATTTGTGTTCTTCCGGATATATTCCCAGTAGGGGGATTTCGAGGTCGTATGGGAGGTAGATATTTAGAGCTTTTAGGAATCGCCACACTGCTTTCCACAGAGGCTGCACTAGTTTACACTCCCACCAACAGTGCAGAAGTGTTCCCTTTTCTCCACATCCTCTCCAGCAGCTGTTATTCTTTGAGTTGTTGATAATTGCCATTCTGACTAGAGTTAGGTGGTATCTCAGTGTGGTTTTGATTTGCATCTCCCTGATGATTAGTGAAGTTGAAAATTTCTTCATATGTCTGTTGACTGCTCGGATGTCTTCCTTTGTGAATTGTCTGTTCATGTCTTTTGCTCATTTTATAATGGAATTGTTTGGTTTTTTTTCTTTTCAGCACGTTTGAGTTCCTTGTAGATCAAAGATGTTAAGCCTTTGTCTGACCTGGTGTTGGCAAATACTTTTTCCCAGTCTGTAGGCTGTCTCCCTGCTCTATTGATGGTTCCTTTGACTTTGCAGAAGCTTGTCAATTTAATAAGGTCCCACTTGTCTATCTTCTCTCTTATGACCTGTGGGTTTTGGGTTTTGTTCAGGAATTGGAGGCCAGTTCAGATTTCCATAAGGGCATGTCCTTCATTTTCTAAAGTTCTTATGGTTTGAGGTTTTACATTTAGGTCTCTGATCCATTTGAAGTTAACCTTTGTGCATGGGGATAGGTAGGGGTCCTGTTTCAATCTTCTGCATGTGGTCAGCCAGTTTTCCCAGCGCCATTTACTGAATAGGTTCTCCCCAGTGGTAGGTGGTGGAGGCTTTGTCGAAGATGAGTTGGTTGAGAAATTGAGTTTTTGCTTCTGGAATCTAAATTCTATTCCATTGATCTATATGCCTATTCCTATACCAATACCAATCTGTTTTGATGACTGTAGCTTTATAGTAGAGTTTGAAGTCTGGTAATGTGATACCCCCTGCTTTGTTTTTTTTTTTTTTTTTGCTGAGAATTGTTCTGGCTATTCCTGGACGTTCGTGTTTCCATATGAATTCCTGCGTTGTTTCTTCTAGGTCTCAGAAGAAAGTTGCTGGTAATTTGATGGGTATTGCATTGAATTTGTAGAGTGGCTTAGGTAAGATGGGCATCTTCACAATGTTAAT
>NW_007254569.1:0-1675 GCF_000164805.1 Carlito syrichta | reverse complement strand
ATGTTAGCTTTGCAAAATGATTTGGGGAGAGTTCCATCTTTTTCAATCGCCTGGAATACCTTCAGTAGGATTGGTATCAGCTCCTCCTAAATGTCTTGTAGAATTCTGCTGGAAAGCCATCTGGACCAGGGCTTTTTTTTTGTAAGTAGTTTTCTTATTACATAGTCAATTTCCTTGATTGTTACTGGTCTATTTAGGGTCTCAATTTATTCTGGTTCCAAACTAAGTAGGTTGTGTAATGTCAGAACGTGCTCCATTTCCTTAAGGTTTTCAAGTTTATTTCCATACAAGTGTGCATAGTAGTCTCTAATGATCTTTTGTATTTCTTCAGGGTCAGATGTGACTTCATCTTTTGTGTTTATGATTGTGCTTATTTGGGTTTTTTCTCGTTTTTTCTTGGTCAGTCTAGCTAGGGGACCATCGATCTTGTTTATCCTTTTGAAGAACAAGCTTTTTGTTTCATTGACTTTTTGTATTATCTTTTTGTCTTCTATGTCCTGTATTTGGGCTTTTATTTTGGTGATCTGGATTCTTCTTCTGAAATTAGTGTTTTTGTGGTCTTGCTTTTGCAGCTTCCTTAGGTGGCTTGTTAGCCTGTTAGTGTGTGTTCCTTCCATTTTCCTCATGTGTGTTTGTAGGGATATAAATTGCCCTCTTACTACAGCTTTTAAGGCATCCCAGAGATTTTGGTAAGATATTTCTTCATTTTTATTTGTTTCCAGGTATCTTTTGATCCCTGTTTTGATTTCTTCATTGACCCAGGAATTGCTTAGTATCATACTGTTTAGTATCCATGTCTTTGTGGGTTTTGGGGGGACTTTGTTGGTGTTAATGTTTATTTTTTTCCACTTTGTTCCGAAAAGGTGCATGGTAGAATTTCTGTCCTTTTAAATTTGCATATGCTTGATTTATGTCCAATTATTTGGTCGATCTTAGAATATGTTCCATGGGATGATGAGTAGAATGTGTATTCTGTGGTCTTTGGATGGAGTGTTCTGTAGGTATCAATTAAGTCCATTTGGTCCAGAGTCACATTGAGGTTCCGGATCTCCTTGCTGATTTTTTGTCCTGATGATCCATCTAGGGTTGTGAGTGGGGTATTAAAGTCCCCAGTTGTGACGGTGTTAGAGTCAATATCTTTCTTTAGTTTTCCTAGAAGTTGCTTTATGAAAGTTGGCGCACGTATGTTGGGTGCATATATGTTTAGGATAGATATTTCCTGTTGATGGAGTGAACGTTTTATCATTATGTAGTAGCCCTCTGTATCGTTTTTAATTTTTGATAGCTTAAATGGTATTTTGTCTGAAATTAGGATTGTGACTCCTCCTCTCTTTTGTGTTCCATTCGCCTGAAAGTTTGTTTCCCATTCTCTTACTTTGAGCCTGTGTATTTCCTTTCTAGTGAGGTGAGTCTCTTGAAGGCAGTATATTGTTACCTGGTGATATTTTACCCATTTTTGCCATTCTATGTCTTTTCAGTGGTGCATTTAGTCCATTCACATTCAGGCTGATTATTGAAATGTGAGAGTTCATCCCATTCATATAGTTCTTAAAGTGTTTTTCTTTTTCCACTTGGTTCTTTTTTGTCTTTCTTTTAGTTTTGGCGTTGGTTCATGTATATTTTATTCTTTTCCCTGTACTCTTTTGAAGAGCTTTGTTCTTTTTTTCTTTTCTTC
>NW_007254568.1:4568-7249 GCF_000164805.1 Carlito syrichta | reverse complement strand
CCCTTGGCCTCCAAGCAACCTGGACTTCAGAGGCCACCACACCTGACTCAATTTGGGGGCCCTCTCACCGAAACAAGATCTGGCCACATCGCCCAGGTTGGTCTCTGATCTCGGGAACTCAGGTAGCCTCCCACCCCAGCCTCCCAGGGCCCAAGACTGATGGCCGTGAGCCTATACTCTCATGTTCTGTCAGTTAGCCTGACACAAAAGCACGTCCCAGGACGTAGGCCACCACATCCCATGTAGCCAGGATGCGTGCACCACCACATGTGACTCAGTGCTTGCATTCTGAGGAGAGATGAGTTCTCACTACTTGGCCCTGGCTGGTCTCAAACTACTGGGATGCAGCAGTCCCCCACCTCAGCCTCCCAAAGCCACAGCCCAATTGTTTGCTGATCCACTGTCTTTCAGGATTTCTAGGTAAAAGCCTGGGGCCTCCTTCCCAAATGTCTCTGTCTGTTCACAATGATCTCAACTCCATACACAAATGGATGCTTTTCTTTTTTTACCATTTTTATTTTTTTTTCTTTGAGTTGGGGTCTCACTCCTTCTCCCAAGCTTTATGACAGTAGCTCACTCCCGGCCACCACAGCCTTGGCCTGCCAGGCTCTAGTGAGTGTTTCCTCAGCCTTCTGAGTAACTGGAATGACAGGTGTGTGGCACCATGCACAGCTCATTTGGGATGAATTGTAGAGACGAGCTCTCGCCATGATGCCTGGGTGGTTCTTGGCCATGGGATTGTACTGACTACTGGCCTGGCCTCCCAAAGCGCTGGGATGATGAGGCTGAGCCCCCAAACCTTGCCTTGATCCTTCATCAAAAACAACCAGAAGGTCTGGCATAGCAGCTCATTCCTGGAATCCCAGCACTCTGGGAGTCTGAGGTGGGAGAATGGCTGGACCCCAGGAGACCAAGGCCAGCCAGTGCCATGCAGGGAGACCCCGTGTCTGCACCCATCTGAACAAGGAGCCTGGGGTTGAGGGTCCTGTCATACTGGCCACTCTGGAGGCTGTAGCAGGAGGATCACCAGAGCCCTCGAATTTGAGCCTGGCAATAAACCATGGTGATGACCAGGGGTACCATGATAGGACACAGAGCCAGACTCTGTGTCCAAATTCATTAGAATAGTTCACAGATTCTAAACAGCACATGGTGTGTTCACAGAGCAACTGGCTTTAGATCAGGAATAATGGGATTGTGGAGAAATAAATGTCCCTGTGTGAGGGATTTGTCCCTGGCCTTTCTTGGCAGAAGGCCTTCATTGCCAAGTTGGAAGGTCGACCTGCCTGGGGCACATTTCTAACTTCAGAAAGGAGAGCTGGCAGGACCCGACCAGGGAGCCTAGGAACTCCTGCACCAAAGTGGGGGCAGCCACTGGAGGGTGGGTTAGGGCTGTAAGGTACACGACTTGGGGAACCCTCACATGTGGAGGGGAAGGGGAGAAGGACTGAGGACTGATGGTTTGCAGGAGAATGGATTTCTTTCTTTCTTTCTTTCTTTCTTTCTTTCTTTCTTTCTTCTTTCTTTCTTTCTTTCATTCTATCTTTTCTTTTCTCACTAGGTTGCTCAGGCTGCTCTCACATTGCACAACAAGGGACATCCTCTCAGACTGGGCCTCCCAAACTACTGCAATCACAGTCTTACCATTTGGTTGATCCTAGTGTTCCTGCCTGGTCTTGAACTCTGTGCTGGAGGGTATCCACCCACCAAGTCCTGCACTCATCCAAGGTTTTCTGCCTTTTGCTTGGGGTCGAGGTGGGGACTTGCTATGGTGTCCCGCCTGGTGTCGTGTTCCTGGACACCGACCATTTTCTCATTTCAGCCTCCCTGAGTGCCGAGGAGACAGTCATGAATGGGCTGGCCATCTCCATGCCCCCAAACGTTTGAGAGTCTTGCCCTCCCTTTCCCCAAGATGGCCCCTCAGTGGAGTGAGCAGGTCCACCCTTGGGAAAGAGGTGGGAAGAGGGGTCGCTGCCCTAGTGGAGACATACCCCTGAGCCAAGTGCTCCCCAGCGGAGGGCACAACTGGCAATGCCAGCCGCCCTCTCTGGGGTCCTTGGTCATCAGAAGTCAGCAGGCCTCATAGTGGGGCCCAGAGAGGTGTATGGATGCTGGGTGTGGGGACTCACTCCTGTCATCGTGGCCATCTGGGAGGGTGAGGTGAGAGGATGGCCTGAGTCCCCATGTTCAAGACTATCCCGGGCACTTTGGCCAGACCTCATCTCTACAAGAAACAAAAACAATGATCTGAGTGTATTGGCAAATGCGTGTCCTTCCGGCCACTCTGGAGGTTGCAGCAGGAGGATCACCAGAGCCCAGTTGATTGAGGCCGCAGTGTCCAAGGGCAGTCCCCTGCACTCCAGCCTGGGGAAAAGAGCAGGATTCCAACTAAGAAATAATACCAACCACCACCACCACCACAACCACAGACCAAGCTGAGGGCCTCAGCCTGGCATCACAACCCTTTGGAGGCCCAGGTGAGAGGATAGCCTGAGCCTGCGGGTTTGACATCAACCAAGGCCATTAAAAACGAGTTAGATATTAGCCAAGCATGGTGGCACAGGCCTGTGGTTCCAGCCACTTGTGGGGCAGAGGAGGGAAGATTGTCTGAGCCCAGCAGGTGGAGTCCACGGTTGATGTGAGCATGACTTTGCACTCTGTCCTGCGTGACAGTGTGGGAT
>NW_007254568.1:2508-3853 GCF_000164805.1 Carlito syrichta | reverse complement strand
CAACCCAATTGTCTGCTGATCAACCATCTTTCAGGAAATCTACGCCCAAATCTTCAGCCTCCTTCCCCAATGATCTCTGTCTGTATATGATGTTCCCAACTTGATACACAAATGGAAACTCTTCTTTTCTTTCCTTTTTTTTGAGTTGAAGTCTCACCCCATCATCCATGCTGAACAGTGGTGGCTCCCTTCCGGCCACCGCAACCTTGGCCCGCAGGACTCTGGCAATCCTTCCCCACTGGCCTTCCAAGCAGCCTGAATGACAGGCACATGCCACCATGCCCAGCTCATTTGGGATGGGAGGGTAGAGACGAGGTCTTGCCGAGTTGCCCGGGTGCATCTTGGAATCACGGGCTCAGACCAGGAACTGGATTCAGCCTCCCAATGATGATTAGGTTGAGCCCCCAAGCCCGCCCTCAATCCTTCATCAAAAATGAACCAGAAGGCTGGGCACAGTGGCCCATGTCTGGAATCCCAGTGCTCTGGGAGACCAAATCAGGAGGATGACTGTAGTCCATAAGCTTAAGGCCAACCCAGGCCTCACAGGGAGACCCCATCTCCACACCCATCCAAACAGGGGTTCTGGGGACATCGTGCCAGTCATCATGACCACTCCAGAGGCTGAGGTGGAAGGATCACCAGAGGCCATGATTCGAGGCTGGTGGTGAACAATGGTCATGTCCCTGGGCCCAAGCCTGTGTCACAGAGCCAGACCCTGTCTCCAAAAACATCAGAATCATACACAGATTCTCAACTGCATGTTGTGTGTTCAAAGGGGGACTGGTTTAAGAGCCAGAAAAAATGGGACTTGGGGGAAAGAAATGTCCCTGGTTGAGGGATGTGTCTCTAACTTTTCTTGGTGTAACATTCTCCTTGCTGAGTCAGAGGACCAGACAGCCTGGGGCACAATTCTCACCTCAGAGAGGAGAGTGAGCAGGAACCTGGCCAGGAATTCTCTGGAACTCCTGCACTTAAGCTGGGGCAGCCTTTGGGGGAGTTGGGGCTGTAAGGTGCCAAGCTTGGGGGACCCTCATATTTGGAGGGGCAGGGGAGGAAGGACTTAGGGCAGAATATTTGCAGACGAATGGATTTCTTTGTTGACAAATTTTCTTTATGTCTTTCTTTCTTTCTTCCTTTCTTTTTTTCTTTCATTTCTTTTCTTTCCTCACTAGGTTGTCCAGGTTGCTCTCAAACTGCCCAATTCGGGACATCCTCTCGGCCTGGGCCTCCACAACTTCTTTGATTACAGGTTGTCCATTTGGTTGACATCCTGGTCTTCCTGTATGGTTTTGAACTCCGGGCCGAAGGTGATCCTCCCACTGAGGCCTGCCCTCACCGAAGGTTT
>NW_007254568.1:0-1366 GCF_000164805.1 Carlito syrichta | reverse complement strand
TGAAGAGGAAAAGGCACTTTCAAGCCTGTCATTCATGGGAAGTTTGAAAGTTTGCCATGAGGGATGTCCATCCTGTGCCTTTGGCCATGCTTCCCAGAGGGCCTGCCTCCACCCTCCAAAGTCTTGCCCCACAGCAAAGAGGTTTGTGACATCACGGAACAGACGGACCCTAGCTAGGGTGGCCATTGGGCACAGAGCGAGCAAGCTGGTCTGGCAACATCGTGGCCAGACCAGGTTCTGGTCACCCTGTCTGCCACATTTGGGTGGGGGGAAGGCTCCTTTCTCTCCAGATCATCCCATCATCCCCCACCCACAAGGAGCTTTCTCTGAGGAGCAATAAACGCCTATTGTGATGCACGTGGGAAGCGTCTTTTTGGTTGCCAGAGTCTCCATCAGTCAGTCTGGGGTGCAGCAGCATGTTCGTGGATCCCAGAGACTCAACCTGTGGAGCTACAGCTGTCCTCCCCCCTTGGCCTCTGAGCAGCCGGGACTCCAGGGGCCACCATGCCTGACTCAACTTTGGAGGCCTATCACGAAACGAGGTATGGCCATGACACCCAGGTTGGACTCCGACCCCTGGTCTCAGGCAGCCTCCCGCTTCGGCCTCCCAGGATGCAGGGCTGACAGCTGTGAGCCACGGTGCCCAGTCTGGACATGCATGTTCTGTAAGTGGTGGTGACGAAAACGAATGCCCCAGGATGGGGAGCACCACATCCCGTGTAGCCAGGACTTTAGTCTCCACCACTCGCAACTCCAATGCTGGCATTCTGGGGAGCGACGATGTCTTGTTATGTGGCCCAGGCTATTCACGCATGGACCTTTCTCTGGGGAGCCATGGACGCCTATTGTGATGCACATGGAAGGCTACTTTTTGGTTGGTGAGATCTCCGTTGGCCGGGCTGCGGTTGGAGGCATGATCGTGGCTCCTGGGATTTGACGTAATCCCGCGCCTTTGGGGGGCTGAGGTGAGTGGATTGCCTGAGCCCACGGGTTTGAGACCCAGCTGGGCAGTGAAACCTCATCTCTACAATAAGTCAAAAAAAATAATCAGCCGGGCATGGTAGCGCATGCCTGTAATTCCAGCTACTGGACGACAGAGTGAGACTCCAACTCAAAAAAAAAAAAAGAACCAGAGGCTTGGCAATGCGGCCCATGACTGGAATCCCAGCACTCTGGGAGGCCGAGGCAGGAGGATGACTGGAGCCAAGAAGTCCAAGGTCAGCCCAAGCCACAGAGAAAGACTCTATCTCTGCACACATCCAATGAGGAGATCTGGGGTGGAGGTACCTGTCATCTCAGAAACTCCAGATCATGAGGCGTGAGGATTGTTAGAGCCTGCAATTTTGAGAGAGGCATTGAAAGACGG
>NW_007254567.1:2647-4001 GCF_000164805.1 Carlito syrichta | reverse complement strand
CAGCTGGGCTCCGGCTATCCTCACACTGTGGCTTCCCAAGAGGTCAAAACGAAAGTCTTCTGCCACCAAACTTGGCTAATTTTTCTGACTCCTTGTAGAGATGAGGTCTGACCAAGGTGTCCAGGCTGTTGTAGAACCCGGGTGCTCAGGCCATCATATTGCCTTGGCATCCCAGGGTTCTGGGATGACAGGTGTGTGCCGCTACACCTGGCCTCCCAGAGCAAGGTCTGCTCCCTTCTGATGACCTGGGACTCTTGAGAGGGCAAGTGGAGTCACCTGCCAAGCCCTCCCTGGGGGGAGTGCCTATCACATGGGCGTGTCTCCACTGGGACACCCAACCCTCCTCCTGTCTTGTTCCCCAGGGTGAATTCGCTCTTTCCTCCCAGGGGCAGCCTCGGAGAAAGGGGAGGTGTGACTCTCAAAACTTCAGGGCGGTGGGGGAAGGGACGGGTAGGCAACTCACACCTGTCTCCTCAGCACTCAGGGAGGCTGAGATGGGAAGATGGCTGGAGCCCGGGTGCCTCAGAGAGACTGGACACCATAGCAAACCCCCACCTCGACTCCAAGCAAAACCCAGAAAATCTTTGCTGAGTGCTGGCCGCAGCAGGAGGATTACCTCTGATCCAGAGTTCAAACCAGGCAGGAAACCAGGTTTTTGATCAAAAGGAAAGCCTGTGATCTCAGTAATTGGGGGGCCCAGGTTGAGAGGACGACCGAATTGGGCCATTTGAGAGCAGCCAGGGCAACCTAGTGAGGAAAGAAAAGAAAGAAAGAAATAAAGAAGGAAAAGAAGAAAGGAAGGAAGGAGGAAGGAAAGAAAGGAAAGAAAAGAAAGAAGGAAGGAAATAAAGAAGGAAAATAAGAAAGGAAGGAAGGAAGGAGGAAGGAAAGGAAAGAAAGGAAGAAAGAAGAAAGAAAGAAAGAAAGAAAGAAAGAAAGAAAGAAAGAAAGAAAGAAAGAAAGAAAGATTCATTCTCCTGCAAACCTTTTGCCATCAGTCCTTCCACCCTGCCGTCCGCACATGTGAAAGCCCCAGAAGCTCAGCACTTTTCAACCCCAATCCCCCAAATGATGGTCCCTGCTTAGGTGTGGCAGTTCCCAAGGCTTCCTGGCTGGGTTCCTGAAGGCTCTCCTCTCCGAGGTGTGAAATGTGCCCCAGGCAGGCCAACCTTCTGACTCGGCAAGGAGGACCTTCTGCCAAGAAAGACCAGGGAAACATCCCTCAACCTGGGACATTTATTCCCCCAATTCCATTTTTCCTGGCTATAAACCCAGTCACCCTGTGAACACACCATGTGCAGTTGAGAATCTGTGTATGATTCTGATATTTTTGGAGACAGGATCTGGCTCTGTG
>NW_007254567.1:1081-1777 GCF_000164805.1 Carlito syrichta | reverse complement strand
AGGGCTTTGGGAGGGTGAGCCAGGGGCCAGATCAGGGCACGGGCTGAGATACGTCCAGGCACCTTGGCAAGATTTGTCTCTACCCTCCATCCCAAATAAGCCAGTCATGGTGACATGTGCCTGTTGTTCTGGCTCCTTGAAAAGCCAGGGAAAGTCTCGCTGGATCTGGGTGGGCTGAGGCTGCGGTGACTGTAAGCAAGCCAACAACCTCCAACCTGGTCGATGGTGTAAGACTCTGACTCAAAGAAAAAAAGGAATAATAAGAAGAGCATCTATTTGTGTATGGAGTTGGGATCATCATAAACAGGCAGAGATTATTTGGGAAGGAGGCCCCAGTCTTGGGTCTAGAGTTCCCAAAAGACACTGGATAAGCAGACAATCAGGCTGTGGCTTTGGGAGGCCAAGGTGAGGGACCGCTGGAGTCTGGGATTTTGAGAACAACCTGGGCCACATAGCGAGACCTCATCACTCCCCAGAAAACAAACACTGGAGTCATGTATGGTGGTACCCACAGTCCTGGCTACATGGGATATGGTTGCCTCTATCCTGAGGTGTTCCTTTGCATTGCCCCTGCTGACAGAATGTGAGAGTTCAGGCCAGGCACTGTAGCTCACAACCCTCAGCCCTGTGCCCTGGAAGGCCGTGGTGGGAGGTTGCCTGGGTCCAGGTGTCAGTCACCAGCCTGGGCAATGTGGC
>NW_007254567.1:0-1061 GCF_000164805.1 Carlito syrichta | reverse complement strand
TCCTGAAGGCTCTCCTCTCCGAAGTGTGAGATGTGCCCCAGGCAGGCCAACATTCTGACTCAGCAAGGAGGACCTTCTGCCAAGAAAACCAGGGAAACATCCCTCAACCCGGGACATTTATTCCCCCAATCCCATTTTTTCCTGGCTATAAACCCAGTCACCCTGTGAACACACCATGTGCAGTTGAGAATCTGTGTATGATTCTGATATTTTTGGAGACAGGATCTGGCTCTGTGGCCCAGGCTGAGGTCCATGGACACGAATGTCATTCACTCCCTGCCTTGAAATCACAGGCTCCAGCGATCCTCCTGATTCAGCCTCCAGAGTTGCTGGAATGAGAGGCACCTCGACCCCAGACCACCTGTTTGAATGGGTGCGTAAATGGTCTCTCCCTGTGTGGCCCTGGTTGGCCTTGGGTTCCTGGGCTCCAGCCATCTTCCCACCTCAGCCTCATAGAGCGCTGGGATTTCAAACGTAGGCCACCACACCAGGCCTTCTGGTTCATTTTCTTTCTTTCTTTTTTTTTTTTTGAGTTGGAGTCTCACTCAGATGCCCAGACTGGAGTGCAGTGGCCGCTCCCGACCACCACAGCCTCAACTTGCTGGGCCCTGGCGATCCTTCCTCCTTAGCCTTCAGAGTAGCTGGAATTACAGGCATGCGCTACCACACCCGGCTGGTTTTTTGATTTATTGTAGAGATGAGGTCTCACTGCCCAGGCGGGTCTCGAACCCGTGGGCTCAGGCAATCCACTCACCTCAGCCTCTCAAAGTCTCGGGATTACAGGATGAGCCACGGAGCCTGGCCTGGTTCATTTTCAATGAAATATCAAGGCCAGGCTCTGGGGCTCAGCTTCGTCATCCCAGGGCTTTGGGAGGGTGAGGCCAGGGGCCAGATCAGGGCACGGGCTGAGATACGTCCAGGCACCTTGGCAAGATTTGTCTCTACCCTCCATCCCAAATAAGCCAGTCATGGTGACATGTGCCTGTTGTTCTGGCTCCTTGAAAAGCCAGGGAAAGTCTCGCTGGATCTGGGTGGGCTGAGGCTGCAGTGACTGTAAGCAA
>NW_007254566.1:2155-2829 GCF_000164805.1 Carlito syrichta | reverse complement strand
CCAACCACCGCAGCCTCGACTGACTGGGCTCCAGTGATCCTTCCGCCTCAGCCTTCTGAGTAGCTGGAATTACAGTCATGTGCTACCATGACCGGCAGATTTTTTGATTTATTGCAGAGATGAGGTCTCGCTGTCCAGGTGGGTCTCGAACATGCAGGCTCAGGCAATCCATTCACCTCAGCCTCCCAAAGGCATGGGATAACAGGCTGAGCCACCGAGCCTGGCTGGTATTATTATTCTTAGTTGGAATCCCTCTCTGTCATCCAGGCTGAGGCCCACTCTCGGCCACAGTGGCCTACATTGGCTGGGCTCTGGCAATCCTCTTGCTGTGCCCTCGGATAGGCCACAAAGACAGGCAGGCTCCAGCATGCACAGTTCAGGTTTTTGGCTTCTTGTAGAGAGGAGGTCTAACCAAGCTGCATGGGCTGGTATTGCACCCGGGGGCATAGACCATCCTCTTGGCTTGGCCACCTAGGTCACTGGGATGAAAGGCGTGAGAACCCACACACAACCTGCACACCCCTCTCATGAACCCACCATGAGTCCCACTCCCTTCCAACGACCCGGATCCCCAGAGATGGTGGCCAGAGTTACCTGGCCCTCCCAGGGGATCACCTGTCACAGGGGTGTGTCTCTGCTGGGGCATCAACCCCTCCACCCACCTCGTTGCCCAG
>NW_007254566.1:0-1948 GCF_000164805.1 Carlito syrichta | reverse complement strand
TCCATTCTCCTGCAAACCTTCTGCCCTCAGTCCTTTCTCCCTTGCCCCTCACACATGTGAGGGCCCCCAAAGCTCTGGCACCTACCAGCCCCTACTCCCCCCAATGGCTGCCCCCGCATTGGTGTGGGGTTTTCCATGGCTCCCTGGCAGGGTTCCTGCTGGCTCATCTCTCCCAGGTGAGAAATGTGCCCAAGGCAGGTCAACCCTCTGACTTGGTAATGAGGACCTTCTGCCAAGTAAGGCCAGGGACACATTCCTAACCTGGGGACATTTCTTCTCCCCCAACCCCATTTTTCCTGGCTCTAAAGCTAGTCTCCCTGTGTACTAACCATAACCACGTGCAGTTGAGAATCTGTGTATGGTTCTGATGTTTTTGGAGACAGGGTCTGGCTCTCTGGCCCAGGCTGGGTCCCGGTGATATGACCATCATTCACAGTCAGTCTCGAAATCATGGGTTCCAGCAATCCTCCCACCTCAGTCTCCATAGTGGCTGGGAAGATGGACATCTCGACCCCATACCCCCTGTTTGAATGGGTGCAGAGACAGGCTTTCCCTGCATGACCTTGGTTGGACTTGGCCTTCTGGGCTCCAGTCACCCTCACGACTCGACATCCCAGAGTGCTGGGATTCCAGGTGTGGGCCACCGCATCAGGTCTTCTGGCTCATTTTTGATGAAGGATTGTGGTCAGGCTCGGGGGCTCAGCCTCATCATTCCAGCGCTTGGGGAGGCCGAGGCCAGTGGCTGGCCAGAGCCCATGGGCCGAGACCCACCTGGGCACCTTGGTGAGACCTCATCTCTACCCACTAACCCAAATGAGCCGGGTGTAGTGGCACACGCCTGTCATTCTGACTGCTCCAAAGGCCAGTGAAAGGCATGCTGGAACCCAGGAGCCCAGGGCTGCGGTGGCTGGGAACAAGCCACTGCCCTCCAACCTGGCGACAGAGTGAGACTCCAACTCAAAGAAAAAATGGAAAAAAAGGAAAAAATAGAAGAACATCCATTTGTCTTCAGGGTTGGGATCACGGTTAACAGACAGAGATCATTTGGGAAGGAGGTGCCAATCTTGGGCCTAGACTTCCTGAAAGATGGTGTGATGTCAGGCAGTTAGGCTGTGGCTTTGGGATGCCCAGGTGAGGGTCCACTGGAGCCTGGGAGTTCAAGACCAACCTGGGCCACATAGCGATATCTCATCACTCCCCAGAACGCAAACACTCAAGGGGTGCGTGGTGGCACCAGCAGTCATGGCTACATGGCATGCAGTGGTCTCCATACTGGGTGCTGGTTATGTGTCCCTCCACCGACAGCATGTGGGAGTCAGGTCAGGCACTTTGGCTCACAGCCATAAGCCCCATGCCCTGGAAGCCCAAGGTGTGAGGCTGTCTTTGCCCAGGGGTCAGAGACCAGCCTGGGTGACATGGCCAAATCTCGTCTCAGCATGAGGTCCCCCAAATCGAGTCAGGTGTGGTGGTGCCCAAAGACATGATCATGCCACTGTGCCCCAGCCCGGCTACGGAGATTCCAGTGACAAAAAAAGCCGCCTCCCACGTGAATCACTATGGTCCTCTACAGCCCCCAGGAGAGGTCCGAGTGGGCAGGGGATGATAGAGTGATCAGGAGAGATAGGGAACTTCTCCTGCCTGAAGGTGGCTGACCGGCAACCAGAACCTGGGCTTGTGGCGCTGTTGCCGAACTGCCTTCATCGCTTTGTGCCTGACGGCTGGCAAATCTTGGGGCCATGTCTTCCATGAGTTCACTCGCTTCTTTGCCATTGGGAAAGTATGTGGAAAATAGAAGCAGGCCTTCTGGTGCACATGGCCAAAAGCACAGGATGGACATTTCTAGTGGCCACCTTTGAAACCTCCCGTGAACGACAGGCCAGAAAGTGTTTTTTCCTCTCCTATCCCTGATGGTGACTCCTCATGCTGTGTGGCAGTGGTGGTGGTGGTG
>NW_007254565.1:0-11494 GCF_000164805.1 Carlito syrichta | reverse complement strand
GAGGGCTATTCACTAGGACACCGTTCACAGAAGATAAGTTTTCACTACGGCACTGATCACAGGAGAATTTCAGTCACTTGGGCAAAAACATGGAGAGGGGCCAATCACTGGGATGCCCTTTAAAGAATAAGACTAGTCACAGGAATACCCATCAAAAAAGATGTCCAGTAAAGGGGATACCAATCCCAAAGGAGGAGCAGTCACTGGGACACCTATTATAAAAAAGGCTTATTAGAGAGATACCCATCACAGATTAAGAGTAGTCACTGGGACAATCATTATGAACAGGCGCCAGTCACTGGGACACCAATAACAGAGTACTCCCATTCACTGGGACACCCATCACAAAAGATAGTCTTACACTGGGTCTCCGATCACAGATTTGGGCCAGTTACTTGAACACCAATCAAAGATAAGAACCAATCACTGAGGCACATATTGTAGAGAAGTGCCAGTCAGAGGGACACCCATCCCAGAGATGGGCTAGTCACTGGGTTCCCCAATGGGAGTTGCTCAGTCAATGGGACTCCCAAAGGTCTGTAAAATGGGGAACTATCACAAAGGAGGCAAAATGAATGTTGTTCCCAAAATATAGGATCATCAGTCACCAGGGAAATTTTTCCAAAAAGACCAGTAACTGGGCAAGCATCACATAAGAAGGTCAGTAACTGGCACAACCATTATAAGGGAGGCCCTCATTATATATCTATCAAAGGAGAGCCAGTCACTGGAAAAACCTTTATGGAGTAAGTCCAGTTACTAGGATCTCACCCAGAAAAGGACTTGTCACTGAGGCACCCATCAAGGATGGCAGTCAGTCATTGGAATAACTTTCTCCGACTCAGTACAGCCACTGGGGCTTCACTATAAAGGGGCCCAGTCTCTGTGACACCCATCAAAAAGGAGTCCCAGGCACTGGGACATCTATCACAAAAAGAACCAATGAATGGGGCATCCATTATGGAGGAAGGCCAGCAAGTATGACAACCATCACAGAGAAAGTTTAGTCACTGTGGCAACCACGATGGATGAACACCAATTACTGAGGCCTCATACACAGAGGAGGATTTGTCACTAGAGAATTCATTATGTATGAGGTCCAACCACAGGGTTCCAGATTACAGAGGAGGGCCAAACACTAAGGTACTCATCATAGAGGAGAGCAAGTAACTGTGGCACCCATCACAGAGGAGTACCAATCACTGTGGCATATATTACAGAGGAGGGTCAGTCCCTGGGGCTACTGTCACAGAAGACGTCAACTCATAGAGGCACCCATCAGAGAGCAGAGCTCATCACTGGCACAACCATCATAGAGAAGAGCCAGTCACTAGGGCACCCATCACAGAGGAGAAACAGTCACTGGATCACAAATAGTGGAAGATTAATCATGGAGGCACAAATCACAGAGAATATCCGGGCACAAGGACACCCATTAGGAGAACGTAGCTACTGGGGCTCTGATCACAGAAGAGGCCCAATAACTGAGGCAGCTGCCACAGAGGAGGAAAATTCAATGTGGTACCCATCACATGGAAGGGCTAGTCATTGGGGCACATATAACAGAGGAGACACATATCTATTACAGTGTCATATCAGTCAATGAGTCACAAGTCAAAAAGGAGGGCCAATCACTAGGGCACCAAATAGGAGATAGCACTGTCACTGGGCAACCATCACAATGTACTGTTAATCACTTGGACATTCATCACATAGATGAGCCAGTCACTGAATCAGACCTCACAAAGGAGGGTTTTTCACTGTATGAACATTTTAGAAGAGGTCCTGTCACTAGGGCATCTATAACAGAGGAAATCCAGCCACCAAAACATCTGTTAGAGAAGAGGCCGAGTAACTGGTGCATCTATCACATAGGAGGACTAGTCACTTGGACATCCATCACATAGAAAGAACAGTTATGGAAGCCCCTATCACCAAAAAGGGACAGACACTGAAGCACCCACTAGTAGGAAGCCAAATCACTGGAACACTGATCACGGTGGAGGGCAGGTCACTAGGACATCTTACACAGAAGAGAGCCATTAACTGGGGGAGATGTTAGGGAGGCAGGTCAAACACTAGGACATTCATCACAGAGGAGAATCAGTAACTGGGGCACCCATCACAGAGGAGACCAACAACTGGGACTACCATAACAGTGAAGGGCAAGTCACTGGGCATCAAAGAGGAGGTCATCCACTGTAGTACCCGTAACAGAAAAAGACTGGTATCTTAAAACCTAATTAAAGATAAAATCCAGTCACTGGAGCATAGAAGAAGGCAAGTCAATGAGGCACCAAACACAAAGGATGGGCAGTAACTGAGACATACACTACAGAGGAGAGGCATTAACGAATGCCATGATCAGAGAAGAGGTCCTGTCACTGGGGCACCCATCACAACGGAGAGTCAGTCATGGAGCTACCCATCACAGAAGAAGGCCAGTCACTGGTACAGTATCACAATAGAGGGTAAGTAAATGGGGTACTCATCACAGAATCGCGTCAATTACTTGAACCCTGATCATAGAGGAGGAACAGTCATTTGAATGCACATAAGAAAGGAGGGGTGCTTACTGAGGCATCCATCATGTGGGAATCCCTCACACAGGAGTGCTTCTCACAGCCACACAGAGGAAGGTTTGCTACAGTGGCACTGTTAAAAGAGGCAGGCCAGTCACTGGGGAAAACAAAGAGCAGAGTCAGTCACTGACAGCCATCACAAAGAAAGGTCAACCATTATGGACGACAGTCAGTAATTAGGGCAACATTCAAAGAGGAGGCATATATCACTGAGGAGACACAGTCATTTTCATACCCATAATAGAAGAGTACTATTCACTGAGGCACACTTTATGTAGGAGACCCAGTAACTGGAGCAGTGATCAGAGAGGAAAGCTAGTCATTGAGACATCAGTCACATAGGAGGCTCAATCACTGGAGCATTTTTCAAAGTGGAGATTCTGAACTAGGACACATATCACCAAGGGGAGTCACTCACTGAGGCATTCATAAAAGAGATGGTGTGGTCGATGGGTACCCATAATAGATGAAAGCCAGTCACTGGGACAGTCATCACAGAAGAAAGGACATCACCGAAGAACACATGATAGAGGAGAAAAAGTCACTTGGGCACCCATAATAGAAAAATGGCAGCCACAGGAATACCCATTACCCAGAAGGGCCAGTGAATGCTGCACCCAGAGCAGAAGTAGGCCAGGTATGGGCCTACCCCTCAGAAAAGAGGACTATTCATTGGTACACCCCACACAGAAAAAAGTCATTCACTCTGGCACCCAAAACAGAGGAGGACCAGTTACTGGGGAACCCGTTATGGGTGAAGGCTATTTATTGGGACAATATTCCCCCAATAAACTAGAGAAGGGCTAGTCATAAGGCAACCAATATGGTAGAGAGCCAGACAATGGGACACGCATCACAAAAGGAGCCACAGTCACTGGGGCATTCATAATTTGGGGTGGACAGTCTCTGGGCTACCTATTATGGAGGAGGCTCAGTCACTAAGAAACCAGTCACAAAAGAGGACCATTCACTAGGGGACTCATCACAATAGTGGCTCAGTCAATGGGGCATTCAATATGGAAAGACTCAGTCACTGGGGCAACTATCACAGCAAAGAGCAGTCCCTGGGACACATGTTATAGAGAAGAGTTAGTCACAGAGGAACCCATCATAGTGGAGAGCTTGTCACTAGGCATTCATTATGGATAAGAGATAATCACTGGGGCACAAATCACAGAGGAGAGACAATTACTAGGGCACACATTAGGAGGCCAACTCACAGAGCCATTCTTGACAGAGGATGACTTTCTGCTTGAACAAACATCACGGTGGAAACCTAGCCACAGAGGTAGATTTCACAGAGGATGGCAAGTTGCTGAAGCACCAAAAAAAGGACCTTTCAATGAGGCACTAATTAGAAGTAGGACCAATCACTGAGGCACTGCTTACAAAGGAGGACCAGTCACTGGGACACCCATCACAGAAGAAGTCCGGTCACAGAGGTCTAGTCATTGGAACAATAATCTCAGAGGAAGCCTAGTCACTGGAGTACTCCTCATATTGGAGGCAGTCGCTGGAGCAGTCAACAAAGACCAGGTGAGTAGAGATGTACACATCACAGATGAGGGTCAGTCAGTGTGTCACTGATTGGATAGAGAAGCCAGTCACTGAAGAACTGATCACAATGCAGGGTCAGTCAATGAGACATCAAACATAGAGAAGAGACAGTAACTCTGGCACCCATCAGAGAGCAGATTAAGTCACTGATAAAGTCATCACAGAAGAGGGCCTCTTCAGAGGGGCCTCCTCACAGGAGGGCCAGTCACTTGATACCTAACACCAAAGAATTATATTCACTGTGGTGCCAATAATAGAGGAGAAACTGTCACTGACGCACCCTCACAGTGGAGGGTTAGTCACTTGGGAACACATTATAGAGGAGGCCTAGAAAATGGGGCATCTATCACCATGAGAAACAGTCACAGAGCACCTATGGCAGAGGGTATCTCTCAACCTTGGCACTAAATTTGGAAGAAGACCAGTCAAAAAGAGGTTCAATCACGAAGAAGGGCACCAATCACAAACAAGGCAAAGTCAATAGAGATCTATTATAAGAGAGGCCCAATCACTGGAATACCCTTCAAAGAGAAAAGTCAGTCACTAGGTCATGCCTTATGGAAGAAGCTCAGGCACTGGGGCACCTACCATGGAGGAGAACTAGTTCCTGGGGCACTCATTATGGAGAAGTCTCAGTTACTCTGTCACCCATCACTGAATAGAGCATAGAGCAAAGTATCACTGAAGTGGCACACAGCAAAGAGGAAGCTAGTCACTGGATTGCCAATAACTGATGAGCACCATAATCTGGAGCATGGATCAAAAAAGAGTATCAATCAATAAGGCACCAAACACAGAGGATGGTCAGTCACTGATGCACTGATCACAAATTAGGACCAGTCACTGGGACACGTATCACACGTATCACACAAGAGGGCCAATGACTGGAGCAACCATCACAAAAGATATCTAGTCACTGCGGCACCTATAACAAAGGAGGGACAATCACTATGGCACCCCTCAGAGTGGTGAGCAGTCATGGGGTCACAACTCACAGAAGAGCTTTAGCCACTGAGACACTCACACAAAGAGGGACTGTCACTGTGGTACATATAACAGAGGAGAGCCAGTCACTGTGGCACCAATAAGGACAAGTGACAATCACTGTGACAATCACCACAAAGAAGGTTCAGACACTGTCTCACACATTACTGAAGAAGGTCAATCACTGGGACACCCATCACAAAGGATGGCTTGTCGTTGGGGCACTCATTATGGAGGAGGCCAGCTACTGTGATATCCATCAAAGAAGAGTGCTAGCAATCTTTATGGAGATTGTGCAGTCAATGGGGCAAAAAAACCTGAGGAGTCACAGTGACTGTGGCACTCATAATGGAGGAGGGTTTGTCACTGAGGCATTCATTATGTAGGAAACTCAGTACTGGGGCAGCAATTACAGAGGAAACCTAGTCACTGGGGACCTGATAAGAGAGAAGAATCAGTCACTGGGGCATTTTCAAAGTGGTGGGCCAGTCATTTTGGCATACATCACAGAGAAGAGCCTGTCACAGGAGAACCCATAACAGAGGAGGTGTAGTAACAGGGTACCCATCATAAAGGAGGGTCAGTCATTGGGGCAGTCTTCACAGAAAAGGTTCAGTAACAGTTGCATACATCACAGAGGCGGGTCTGTCCCTGTGAAAGCCATAACAGTGAAGGGCCAGTGACTTAAGCACACATAACAAAGGAGAACCAGTCACTGAGGCTCCCATCAACAAAGTGGGCCAGCCCTGGGACACCCCTCACAAAGGAGGCTTAGTTACTGGTACACTCAAAATCCCAACACAGAGAAGGGCTAGTCACTGTGACACCCACAATAGATTAGGGTAAGTCATGGAGCACATATTATGGAGGATGGTCAATCATTAGGACAAACTTAAGAAAGGAAAGCTAGTCACTAGGGCAAAAATTATGGAGGAGAGACCATCTCTGTGGCAGAAATGACCAAGGAGGTTCAGACATTTTGGCATCAATAATGGAAGATTAATAGTCTCTGAGACACCCATTATTTAAGAAATCAAATCAATATGGCAGCAATCGCAGTGGAAAGCTAGTCATTGGTACACCAGTCACAGAGGAGGAAAAGTACTGGTGCACCCATCACAAAGAAAGTGTAGTCAATGGGCATTCATCACAGAGAAGGGCCAGTCATAGGAATAGTCATCACAGAGGAGGGCCAATCACTGAGGCATCCATCACAAATGAGGGGCAGTCAATGGGGCACCCATCTCAGAGGTTTAGTCACCGATCACACATCTCAGAGGAGGGCAAGCCACTGGGACAGCCATCACAGAGGAGGTGCAGTCCCTGCAGTATCCATTAAAAGGGTTGGTAGTCATTTGGGTACTCAACATAGAGATGTGATAGTCATGAGGACGACCTTCATAGAGGACGGATAGTCAGTGATGCACCCAAAAGAGAAGGGCTAGTCACTGTGACGTACATTACAGAGAACAAGTCACTTAGGCATACATTATGGAGAAACTAGTCATTGGGACAACCTTCACAAAGGAGGGATAGTCATTGGAGTAACCTTTATGGTGGCAGGCCCATCAATATGGCACCAGTCACATATGTGCCTCAGTCACTGCGCCACCCATAATGGAGCAGAAGTAGCTACTGGGGCACCCAATATGATGAAGGATCTGTTATTGGGGCACCAATCACAAAGGAGAGCCTGTCACTGGTGCACCTATCATAGAGAAGTACCAGTGACTGTGACACGCATCACAGAAGAGAGCTAGTCAGAAGGGCATCCATCATTGATAGAAACTAGTCACCTTGGCACACATCACAAAGACCATTCAGTCCCTCAGGCACCTATCACAGAAGAAACATTAGTCACTGGGGCAGCCATCAGAGAAGAGAGCTATTCACTGTGACAACCATTTAGGAGGAAGAACAATCACTGGGGCACCAATTATGAAGGAAGCCCAGACAATGGACCATCAATTATGGAGGATGTTCAATTACTTTGATGCCCTTCACAGAGAAGGGCTAGTGACTTGGCCACCTATTATGTGGGAGTCTCAGAAACTGGGACACCCAACACAGAAGAGTGCACGTCATTGTAGCATTCATCACAGAAGAGGCCTGTCACAGGAAAACACCCATAAAAGTGGAGGTTCTCTCACTTGAGCACCCATCACAGAGCATGACTCTCACTGCATTACCCATGATAAAAGAGGAACAGTAACTGGTGCACATACTACAGATGAGAAATAGTCAAGAAAGCATGAAACACAGACGGGAGTTAGTCATTTAGGCACCCATAACAAAAGAAGGACAGTCACTGGGACAGGAAACACAGAAGAGGGTCAAAACTGTTGCCTCCATCAAAAACTAGGTACAGTTCCTTTAGCACGTATCATAGAAGAGGGGCAGTCATTGAGGTACACATAACAGAGGCGGGCCAGTCACTCTGTTACCTATCAAAAAGGGGAAGAGTCATGACGTGAATGACAATAGATGATTCATTTTCATAAAATGAAAAGTCTGCCAATGTGAACAAGAGCATATACTAAAAAGAAGATGTGACCAAAGGCCCATTAGAATAAAGTGGGTTATGGTAACAACAACACTAAGGAAACAGTATTTACTCAGAAATGAGCAAACTCAAACCCTCTAATGAAATAATATCAAATAATTACTTTAGACTTATTTGGACTAACAACTCCTTAGGAGATATCAGAAAAGATTTATGACTCCACAATCTTTTGTCAACAAGGAACCAGGGGAGAAACCTAGTGAGCTAGGGAATACATTGCTTGCTGTGACTGCTTTGAGTGTGCCTGCACACCAGACAAAACAATTTACAAGATTGCTATTAAAGTCACTTCTGGATTCCACATTGCACAGACAGTGCCTGAAGTGAGCCGCTGCCGCCACCACAGCAACCATTACACATCGCACCACCGGTGCCTGAGGCAATCCACAACTTCAGACCTCGAAGCCCCTGCGAGCAAGATCTGCTCAGGTTGCTTCTGTCGATACTACCACCGTGACATCCTGCCAAGCCGTGGTTCTCCTCTTGTGTGCCTTGAGACAAAGGTTCCCTCCCCTTAGGGAGGAGCAGCTGACATAAAGACCATCTGGAACAGTGAGATAACACTACCTGCTGGCGATTAAAGATACAACTCCAATAAGGGAAAAACAAAAGCCTGACAGACACAGGCCAGATCTGAGTGGTGAACTGGGCAGTGGGGAACTGAGTGTTGATCTGAACTGCCCTTCACAACAGGCCAGGGGCAACTGACCCTAACTACGGAGGGCCAGCACCGGCAGAGAGATTTAGGGGGTCCCTTGGAAGGTGTGGCAGCGTCTGCGATATTTCTGGAAAGATAAAGAGAAAGAAAGAGAAGAGGGGAGAAAGAAAGACACTGGACTCCTGCTCAGGTGACCGGAAGCCATTTAATGGGTGTAATCCCAGGATTTTATCTCCAAACTCTGGAAAGGTGTCACAGGAACTCCTGCAGCTATAGATTCACAAAAGGTAGCATGTGCCTTTCACGTGAACAGGTCCAGGAGCATGCAGGACACACCCCACTCTCAAGCAGATGTATTTTTCAAACATAAGGAAAAACATGAAGTTCTTATCCAGTTTCTATGTACCCTTAATTGTTTATAGCTACATAACATCGTTCAATGCTTACACCTAAAACCAACATAATGATATATTGCCTTTTACTATACTATGCTAATTCAAACTCATTTCTATAAAACAATTGGTGCTATGGTTACTCTCTCCTAGCACTAGCCAGTCTAATACAAACTTCACTAACCTCCCTAAATCAAGCTGAACTAACCACACTTCTATAATAAAATGGTTACTTAATTTTTCTTAATCTATATAAACTATTTTCTAAAACCTATATCTATAAATTTCTAAAGGTCGCATCAACAGAACCTGTGACCTTACTAAGACTCTTCATTGTGACTCAAAGCCAACCATAAATTGTGATAAAGCAAAAGACCATAAGCCATGGGGAATGGGTATAATAGATTCCGAGGTTAGCTGTGTATGTTCCAGTTTCAGAGTTTTCTGTTAGAGCCAGCTGGAGCTTTTCTTGGTAGTTTGTGCCAAATGGAAAAGGAGGGAAGGAATGGGTCAACAGCTCCCAAACACATCCTAGTGGTCTCAGGGTCAATGGCACTTCCTGATCCCTAATGCTCAGTGGGTCTCCGAGGCCAGCTCCCAACACCTAACTGTGAACAAACTTACCAGTCTGAAAGGACAGCTAGAAATTAGAGCTTAAAGGACATTTGACTTAAACGAAGAACTTCAGAGTGTGCTTGATTAATTCTGTTAGTCTACTGACTTGACTCTATTACTTCTGTTTTGTTCCCCCCTCTTTTTCTCCTTCTTTTCTCTACTTTTATTTTCTTCTCTCTGTAAACAATATCTTTGTATAGAGGAATAGCACACCAATAAGGAGGTAGGTAAGGTTGTGTACTAACATCATTGTATGTTTTCATTTTTGTAAATTTATTTTTTATTTTTTTGTATGGGAGTTGGTTAGTTTGTAGCCATGGTCTATAATTTTTATATGTTTCATTTTTTGTCTCTCTCTCCATTTGTTGGTACACTCGTTTGTATTCCCCCTTGCTCTTCTCTCTCTCCACCACCCTCTTTCCCCCACTGTCTGTTCATTCTGTTCACTCTGTGAAACTCATTTTATTTCAGGGAGTAAAACTATAACCCAACAGCACGGACAGATTTCAAGACAGTGGGAAATGGGTTTCAGATTATCCATAACCCAGTCGGGGCACACCAGGACCTTCAGTTAGATTTTGAATCACAGTTCCCCCCTTAAGTAAATCTCAAAACTGCAAAAAGGACCACCCCCAACCTACAGTGCTACTCCAGAATTGAACAAAGTAAGAGGACATAGAAAAAGAAGAATAGGAGATTGAACAAACACAAGAAAATGCAACTCCTCTATTCCTGAATAACAGATTTAAAGAAGACCGTGACATGGAGGGAAGAAAAAGTAGGGGAAAACCCGCACTAATGAAGAAAAACCAAAGGAAGAATATAGGTCTCACACAGACCCCTGGGAGGTCAGACACTGAAAAAATGGACGTTGGGACACAAACAATGAAGAGCCCCCAGAATGACTGGTCATATGAAACAAACTCAGACATCCAGACATTAATAGATAGAATAAAAAAAATTGAGGAGAGAAAATATGAAAATAGGAAGGAGCTGATGTCAGAAATAGCAGTAAAGAATACTGTGATGGAAATGACTAACATACTAATAAGCATGGAAAGAAGAATTAGCCAAGCAGAAAAAAGAATCTCAGAACTCGAAGTTCAAAACATAGAACTAACCCAAACTGTCAAAAACATAGAAACAAGATAAGAAAGACAGAACAAAACTTTCATGAGGTGAATGATTACTTCAAGAGACCGAACCCAAGAGTAATTGGCCTTCCCGAGGCAGAGAAAGAAAGAGGCCACACTCAAGCAAGCATTTCATGAAATCATTCAAGAAAACTTCCCTCATCTCATCGGTGATGTAAAAATTCAAACACAAGAGATTCAAAGAACCCCTGAAAGACAACAACTGAGAAGACTAACTCCCAGACACATAATAATTCACCTAAACAAAGTAGGTATAAAAGAAAAAATCTTAAACGCAGAAAGAGAAAAAGGTCAGACTACCTACCAGGGAAGACTAATTAGAATAGCAGCAGATTTATCTAGAGAAACCCTCCAGGCTAGAGGATCTTGGATCCCTATCATCAATGTTCAATAAGCAATTTCAAGAGAATAACCTACACAGCCAAGCTAAGCTTCATCAGTGAGGGAGAATTGAAATCTCTCCCAGATATCCAATTCCTAAGAATCTATGCTGCCACCAGACCAGCTATACAAGAAACACTTAAGAAAGTATTGAACACTGAAGAAAAGGAAAAAAGAACAATGCTCTTCAAAAGAGTACAGGCAAAAGATCAAACACACACATGAATCAACTGTAGAACCAAAAGAAAAACAACACACAAACAGAAAGAACAACAACTCTGTAAGAACATTATGATAGGGATCAACTCTCACATTTCAACAATTAGCTTGAATGTGAACGGACTAAATACACCACTGAAAAGATATAGAAGAGCAAAATGGATAAAATATCTCTGGGTAACAATTTATTTCTGTCAAGAGACTCACCACACTAGAATGGACACTCACAGACTCAACGTAAGAAGATGGGAAACAAAATTTCAGGCAAAAGGATCCCCCAAAAAAAGAGGAGTCATGATCTTAATCTCGACAAAATACCCTTTAAGCTATAAAAAATCAAAAAGATACAGTAGGCCACTACATTAATATAAAAGGTTCAATCCATCATG
>NW_007254564.1:241902-255661 GCF_000164805.1 Carlito syrichta | reverse complement strand
CGGGCTCAGGCAGTCCACTCACCTCAGCCTCCCAAAGTGCTGGGATTACAGGCTGAGCCACCGCGCCCGGCTGAATGTATTTTTCAATAGGATGCATCCATAGGGTAAAATCCTACTCATTCTTATAAACTGAGGTTTCATATTGAAGTTCAGACTGGAAACTGAAGAAGGGTCAACTATTAAGTGTTTTCTATATTCCTAATGATGTTTTTTAAATGGCCCCAATGTTTAATGACTATCCAGAATTCTTAATCTGATGACTTAACCCATAATTTCCCCACCTTTCCAAAATCACCATGCCATCCCTCACATATTCTGAGACAGTTCACTGCTGGAAAGTGTATGTGAAGGGAAGCTAAAAGACATGGAGGAAAAAAACGATCATGCCCAGATAAAAACAAAACTCCCTTATGAATGGATGACAAGATTGCAAAAAAGCAGATAGGTTATGCAACTAAGATGTGACTAAAATAATGTAATGGAATACCAGCTGTCATGCCTAACAGTCACCGATACATTCGTTTTCCAAAGTGAAATGTTTTCATCTAGACCAGCAATTTACGATTGCTTTTTTAACCAGCAATTTAAACCTCAGAAATTAACTACTTATCCCTAAATTGCTTATCAGATTACTGATTTTATCTGTTCTTTAACAGTAAGTATTACATTAGAGGCTATCAGAAAGCAAATCAAAGCCGTATATAAACAAATGCAACATAATGTGAAACATCATATAAATTGTTAAACATTTAGAATAAAAGAATGAGCAGGCCTATAAGCCCAGCACTTTGGGAGACCAAGGCAAGAGGATTGCTTGAGCCCAGGTGTTCAAGACCAGTCTGGGCAACACAGTGAGACCTCTACAAAAAAAGAAAATTTAATTATAGAATCAAAGAGTGATTATATATAATATAACTAGAACTGAGAGTGTCCATTGGGAAGAGTGAAAAGCTAAGTGAGACAATATTACAGTATAATATACAAATTTAAGTGTAAATATATGAAGTCTAGGTTCGAACAGGAAGAAGGGATGGGATGCCAGTGGATCACAATACTGTCTTAATTCAGCAATGACATCCAGTTAAGTAAGATAGTTTAGGTTACAGTGATCTCAGGAAAAAGATAATTTGGAAAGCATTGCAGCCGGGCACAGTGGCTCACGCCTGTAATCCCCACAGTCTGGGAGGCAGAGGCGAGAGGATAGCCTGAGCTCAGAGGTTCGAGACCAACCTAAGCAACATAGCGAGACCTCATCTCTACAATAGATCAAAAAAATTAACCAAGCATGGTGGCACATGACTGTGGTTCCAGCTACTTGGAAGGCTGCAGTGAAAGGATCGCCTAAGCCCAGCAGGTCAAGGCTGCGGTGGCTGTGAGCGTGCCACTGCACTCCAGCCTGGGCAACAGAATGAGACTCCGATTCAAAAAAAAAAAAAAAAAGGCATTTGCAGAAGGACTTCATTGTATGTGGAGATCATGTTATATCTTGCACCTATTTTTTGTATATTGAGAAATACAAGAAAGTTAGGAAAGAGAAATATTTTGTTTTTGCTACAATGATAAAACAAAAAACTACCTGAAGATGTCCAACCCAGTAAAGCAAGAAATATGCGGGCTTATTGTACAGACTTTTGTGATCATGTCAGTGGGAAAATTTTTTTAAATGTGCATAATGAATACTAAACATATGTGCACATGTGTGTGAATGCTGGTTACTAAAGGGACTCAGATGAAGCAGCTAGGCTCAACACAAAAGTGGATATGGAGGGTGAGAGTTTCAGAGCTTTTCATTTCTGTCTAAAGATGCTTAAATTGGCCAGACTCAGTCTATAATCTCAGCACTCTGGGAGGCCGAGGTGAGTGGATTGCCTGAGCCCAAGGATTTGAGACCAGCCCAGGCAACTTGGCAAGATCTCATCTCTACAATAAGTCAAAGATTAGCTGGGCGTAGTAACGCATGCCTGTAGTTCCTGCTACTTGGAAGGCTGAGGCGGAAGGATGGCTGGAGCCCAGCAAGTGGATGCTGGGGAGGCCGTGCACTCCAGCCTGGGCAACAGAGTGAGACTCCAACTCATAAAAAAAAAAAGATGCTTAGATTACAGTTATTACACCACTGGTAGGTCATTCTATCTTCTGTTAAAGACAGAGATTCACTATAACAGTTATTTATTTTTGTTTCTGAATTGGAGTCTCACTTTGTCACCCAGGCTGGAGTACAGTGGACGCTCATGGCCACTGCAGCCTCGACTTGCGGGTTCAGGCGATTCTTCCCCCTTAACCTTCCAACTAGCTGGAACTACAGGCACATGCTACCATGCCCGGCTAATTTTTTGATTTATTGTAGAGATGAGGTCTCACCAAGTTGCCCAGGCTGGTCTTGAACCGCCTGGGCCTCCCAAAATGCTGGGATTATAGGCTTGAGCCGTTGTGCGTGGCCTCACTATTAGAGATATGAGGTGAAACCAAAAATGGAGAGTTAAGCCCTGGTCAGGAAGTATTCTACATTATTTGCTGTTGTACCCCTGGGGCTAGCACTGCTTACAGCCAGTATGTCCCCAGGGTTGTCCTGGGGGCACTGGAGAAGGTTTAGTGCAAAGTTAAGTTTGTTAGCATTACAGAACTTCCTTTTCCTTCCCTTCACAGAACCTCCCTTTCAACCCCATTAATGGAATTTACTTCTCACACATTGATTTATTCACTCAGCATTCAACAAGTATTAGGGAGGGCTTACTTTGTGAATGACTGTTCTAGGTGCTGGGAATACAATGTGAGCAAAACAAAACCCTGCTTTCTGGTGAAGAGAAGCAAACAATTATAGAGAACATGAAGTGGTGATAAATAAAATGAAGAAAAGCATGGAGGAAGGGAAGTATGGGGTGCAAATACTGCAACTGAAGAATCACTTGGTTAGTGACATTCTCATTTTAAATGTGACACTTGCCAGGTGTGGTGGCTTCACGCCTATAATCCCAGCACTTTGGGAGGCCGAGGTGAGAGGATTGCCTGAGCCCATGGGTTCTAGACCAGCCTGGGGAACTTGGCGAGACTTGAAGGAGGTGAAGGAGAGCTTAATTAGAAGAGTGTTCTAGGCAGAGGGAATTGCCAGTGCCTAGGCCGGAGGGAGAACATGGCCAGTGTGCGCTAATACAGGAGGACAGAGAAGGACAGGGGATGATATTGAAGAGGTACAGGGCACAGGCAGATCTTTTAGGGCCTTGTCGGCCAATTTAAGGACTTTATAATTTACTTGAGAGGATTTTGAGCAGAAAGGTGATTTTATCATATAAACAAGATCATTCTACCTGCTGTGTTGAATTGAACCTGAAGTGGAGCAGGGGCTAAATCGAAAGGGAGGTGACGGGTCTGTTGTGATAATCCAGACGTGAAATGACAGTGGCTAGGACAAAAGTGGCAACAGTAAGCTGGTGGGAAGTAGTCAGATTCAGCATATATTTTGAGGGTATAGGCAATGAATTTGCTCACAGAATGGATACAGGATGTAAAAAAGAGAAGCTGAATGAATACAAGGAATTGTAATATAGCAGAAGGCCAGAGAAAGGATAACCTCTCATAAAGAACAAGAGAGGCATTACACTACAGACTAGAAAACAATGGGCTGGGGCCAGGAGATGTGTGGATGTTGATCTTAATTTTTAAAAAGATAACATAAACTGGTTGAGGTGGCTCATGTCTGTAGTCCCAGCACTTTGGGAGAATCGCTTGACCCCAGGAATTCTAGACCAGCCTAGGCAGCATAGCGAGACCTCATCTCCATACACACACACAAAAATCAAAATTACCTGGGTTTGGTGACATGCCTGTGGCTCCAGCTACTCTGGAGGATAAGACACGAGGATCACCTGAGTCTAGGAGGTTAAGGCTGCAGTGAGCCGCTACCGTTCCACTGCATCCCAGCCTAAGTGACAGAGTGAGACCTAGACTCAAAAAAAAAAAAAAAAAAAAGATAATCTGGTTATTTAAATTAGTCTGATTCTTTTCAGAATCAAGTTGAAATAATTACCTCTGGAAAGTCCAAGGGAGATGTGGTAGGCAGCTTCTAAAATGCTCCCCAATATTACCACCTCCTGGTACTCACAGCCTTGTGTAATCCTTTCCCTTCAGTGTAGGTTGGTCCTACTGACTCACTTCTAACAGAATCTGGCCACAAAAGGAATGGGATGTCATTCCCAAAATTACATTACAAGAAGATTGTGACCTCCCCACATCCATCCCTCTCAAATCCCTTGCTCTGGATGTAATAAACGGTTCAGCTTTATCTCTTATACCTCCACCAACCTAAATTACAGCCACATTATACTACTCACTTCCCCAAACATAAACTCAGCTAAATTGATCAAGATGTTACCATCTTGATGAAACCAAATAAGTAGAGTATAATAATTTTAAATATTTAGACCGATCCACATTATAGAATCATGTCATCCCAGCCATGCAAGAGCGTGCGCGCGCGCGCACACACACACACACACACACACACACACACACATACACACACACACACACACTCACACACTCTGCCAATCCCTGAGAATTACATACAGAGTTGCTGAAACCGTGGGTTGGAACGTGCCAGGTGCCTACACAATCCAGAGGAAATGGTCAAAGTTGCAAAAGGGCAACCTCAGATAAAGCAACTATCTGCTGACACCACCATCCACCTACATAACCACAGCACCCTCAAGAAGGTCTGTGTCTGGCAAACTCAGTTTGACCCGGAACATCATTTCCCTCCAGAATGAAACGTTCCATCCATCTCGCTCATCTTGCTTCCCAACACGTATGTTGGAGCTGCTGTCTGAGTCTCAATGAAGCCCGAGTTGCTCTGGAGTCCCCCAGAGAGCTCAGAAAGGGAGTGCCTGGCAGACCCTCCTTTCTGCCCAATCCCAGATATTGCATCAGAGGGAGTGGTCTAGGAGCATTCCAGAGAAAGTGTAATTCAGGGAGCTTGAGAACTAGACCACAGGCTAAATTCTGGGAGCCCAGATGTCCCCAGAAGCCAGTGGGCAGGCAGGTTAGCAGCCCTCTGTTAAATAGCTGTCGTCTTCAAAGTTTCCCTCTGCAAGTTCTCTAAGCTGGGAACTGACAGGTCTTTTTGCTAATACATAGATAGCCACTTCGGGAAAAGGAAAGAAGTTAAAAAAAAAATTGTAATACCTTTCTGGTTGGACTCGGCTCACGCCTGTAATCCCAGCACTTTGGGAGGCAGAGGCGAGAGGATTGCCTGAGCCCAGGGGTTCAAGACCTCATCTCTACAAATAAAAAATAAAAAAATTAGCCAGGCATGGTGGCACTTACCTGTAGTTGCAGCTACTTGGAAGGCTGAGGTGAAAAGATCACCCAAGCCCAACAGGTCAAGGAGGCCGTGAGCGTGCCACTGCACTCTGCCAGGACAACAGAGTGAGACAATGATCTCTGACTGAAAAGAAAAAAAATTGTAATAGCTTTCTAAAAGTCGGGCAGTAAAGATGAATACATAGCGTCCTATTTTCATGCATTTGCAAAAAGAAAATCTAAAAGGAGCTATGAGAAACTATTAGGATTGGTTACCTTGGAGAAGAGAGAGTCGGCAATAGAAAGAAGGAAGAAAAAAATGAGAATAGGACTTTTGAATGAATATCTTCTTATACTGTTTGATTACAGAAGCATGTGAATATATTACTGAAAAATTAAAACCAATTTTAAAAATTGGAAGGAAAACCTTATGATAGGGTTTGGCCTCTTAAAATTCATCCCTTTAAGGACTCTAATCACCCTAATGTGTAAATACTACAGAGGAATATACATGGGTTTTACAGTACTAAATAAATAAAATAAACATTTAAACAATCAAGAAATTACTTGTCCTTAGTTATTGTTGAGTCAGAATCTCACTCTGTCACCTAGGCTGGAGTGTAGTGGCATGCTCACGGCCACCGCAGTCTTGACTTGCTGGGCTCAGGCAATCCTTCTACCTCAGGCTTCCAAGTAATTGGAACTACAGGCATGTGCCACCACACTCAGCTGATTTTTTTTTTTAATTGTAGAGATGAGGTCTTACCAAGT
The DNA here is from genome assembly GCF_000164805.1 of Carlito syrichta. Lineage (NCBI taxonomy): Eukaryota > Metazoa > Chordata > Mammalia > Primates > Tarsiidae > Carlito > Carlito syrichta. The sequence goes on along the minus strand of NW_007254564.1, from coordinate 249,598 downwards.
TGTCCAGGCTGGTCTCGAATCCCTGGGCTCCTGGACTCAGGCAATCCTCTCACCTCTGCCTTCCAAAGTGCTGGGTTACAAATGAGCCACCATGCCCCGCCTACTTGGCTGTTTTAAAGGAATTAGTATGATACTGAGGAGTGCTTGGTCAAAATATGGTTACAAACAACCCTGGGGCAGAATATAATTTTCCAGATGTGACACCTGTCTTTTAAAGGACTTAACAATTTGGGAGGCTGAGTGCAGTGGCGGACTATAATCCCAGGTCGAGGCTGCAGTGGCCATAAGCGTGCTATTGTACTCCAGCCTGGGTGACAGAGTGAGACTCCAGTTCAAAAACAAAAGAGAGAAAAATGTCAGTATAAAATGCCTAGTAATGATTCTGATGGAAGAAGATGATTAAGACCTATAAGGCTAGGTGTAATGACTCAAGCCTGTAATCCCAGCACTTTGGGAGGCCAAGGTGAGAGGATTGCCTAAGCCCAGGGGTTCAAGACCAGCCTGGGCAACTTGGCAAGACCTCATCTCTACAATAAATCAAAAATTAGCCGGGCATGGTAGTGCGCACCTGTAGTTCCAGCTACTTGGAAGGCTGAGGCAGAAGGATCGCCGGAGTTCAGCAGGTCGAGGCTGCAGTGGCCAGGAGCGACCACTGCACTCCAGTCTGGGCGACAGAGTGAGACTCCAGTTCAAAAACAAAAGAGAGAAAAATGTCAGTATAAAATGCCTAGTAATGATTCTGATGGAAGAAGATGATTAAGACCTATAAGGCTAGGTGTAATGACTCAAGCCTGTAATCCCAGCACTTTGGGAGGCCAAGGTGAGAGGATTGCCTAAGCCCAGGGGTTCAAGACCAGCCTGGGCAACTTGGCAAGACCTCATCTCTACAATAAATCAAAAATTAGCCGGGCATGGTAGTGCGCACCTGTAGTTCCAGCTACTTGGAAGGCTGAGGCAGAAGGATCGCCGGAGTTCAGCAGGTCGAGGCTGCAGTGGCCAGGAGCGACCACTGCACTCCAGTCTGGGCGACAGAGTGAGACTCCAGTTCAAAAACAAAAGAGAGAAAAATGTCAGTATAAAATGCCTAGTAATGATTCTGATGGAAGAAGATGATTAAGACCTATAAGGCTAGGTGTAATGACTCAAGCCTGTAATCCCAGCACTTTGGGAGGCCAAGGTGAGAGGATTGCCTAAGCCCAGGGGTTCAAGACCAGCCTGGGCAACTTGGCAAGACCTCATCTCTACAATAAATCAAAAATTAGCCGGGCATGGTAGTGCGCACCTGTAGTTCCAGCTACTTGGAAGGCTGAGGCAGAAGGATCGCCGGAGTTCAGCAGGTCGAGGCTGCAGTGGCCAGGAGCGACCACTGCACTCCAGTCTGGGCGACAGAGTGAGACTCCAGTTCAAAAACAAAAGAGAGAAAAATGTCAGTATAAAATGCCTAGTAATGATTCTGATGGAAGAAGATGATTAAGACCTATAAGGCTAGGTGTAATGACTCAAGCCTGTAATCCCAGCACTTTGGGAGGCCAAGGTGAGAGGATTGCCTAAGCCCAGGGGTTCAAGACCAGCCTGGGCAACTTGGCAAGACCTCATCTCTACAATAAATCAAAAATTAGCCGGGCATGGTAGTGCGCACCTGTAGTTCCAGCTACTTGGAAGGCTGAGGCAGAAGGATCGCCGGAGTTCAGCAGGTCGAGGCTGCAGTGGCCAGGAGCGACCACTGCACTCCAGTCTGGGCGACAGAGTGAGACTCCAACTCAAAAAAAAAAAAAAAAGAAAAGAAATATGTAAAAGACCTATGCATAAAATATTATAAAACAATATTGAGGGAAATTTTGTTTTTGTTTTGGGTTTTTTTCCAAGTCAAAGTCTCATTCTGTCACCCAAGCTGGAGTGCAGTGGCATGCTCATGGCCATTTCAGCATTGACCTACTGGGCTCAGGCCATTCTTCTGCCTCAGTCTTCCAAGTAGCTGGAACCACAGGTGTGTGCCACTGCACCTGGCTAATTTTTTTTTATTTATTGTAGAGACGAGGTCTCACCAAGTTGCCCAGGCTGGTTTCTCACCCTTGGGATCAGGCAATCCTCTTGCCTCCGCCTCCCTAAGTGCTGGGATTACAAGCTTGAGCCACTGTGCCCAGGCGAGGAAAATTTTTAAAGCCCTAAATAAATAGATGGGTTATCATTTTTATAATGTGGAAATGCACAGAATCAATACAATGCCAATCAAAATCCCAGCAGAGTTTGTGGACATGTGTATATGTGTGCTGTGTTTATAAATTGACAAGTTGATGGTAAAATGTATGTGAATTGCAAAAGACCAAAAAGACCCAAGACAATTAAAGAAAAATAAAGCTGGAAGATTTTACTATCAGATACTAAAACTCAAGACCAACCTGGGCAGCTTGGTAAGACCTCATCTTGTTTTTTTTTTAATTAAGAAAGGTAGACTTATTAAAGGAAAGATACATTGTGAAGGGCACAATGGGCTGGACAACAGCAAGAGGGTCTGGTGTTTGCTGCCAAAGCCTAGCTTTTTAAAATGATCATAATTAAGACAGTGATATGGGCACAAAGATAAACAAATGGACATGGGAAACAAAGGGTCCAGAAACAAACACATACGTGTGTATGGTTACCTGATTTATGACAAAGGTAACCATGCCTGCACTGCAGTAGGTTTCTTTTTTTGAGTCATATGTCTCACTCCAGCCTGGAGTGCAGTGGTACTCACTGCAGCCTCAACCTGCTGGGCTAAGGTGATCCTTCCATCTCAGCCTTCCAAGTAGCTGGAACCACAAGCATGCACCACCACGCATGGCTAATTTATTTATGGTAGAGATTAGGTCTCTATTTTTTTTTTTGAGTTAGAGTCTCACTCTGTCGCCCAGACTGGAGTGCAGTGGTCACTCCCAGCTACCACAGCCTCTACCTGCTGGGCTCCGGCGATCCTTCCGCCTCAGCCTTCCAAGTAGCTGGAACTATAGGTGTGTGCTACCATGCCCGGCTAGTTTTTTTTGTTTTGTTTTGTTTTGTTTTTGAGTTGGAGTCTCACTCTGTTGCCCAGACTGGAGTGCAGTGGCCGCTCCCGGCCACCGCAGACTCACCTGCTGGGCTCCAGCAACCCTTCCGCCTCAGCTTTCCAAGTAGCTGGAATTACAGGCATGCACTACCATGCCCGACTGATTTTTTTATTTATTGTAGAGATGAGGTCTTGCTGCCCAGGTGGGTCTCGAACCCGCGGGCTCAGGCAATCCACTCACCTCAGCCTCCCAAAGGTGCGGGATTACAGGTTGAGCCACCGAGCCCGACTAGTTTTTTGATTTATTGTAGAGATGAGGTCTCAAGCCCGTGGGCTCAGGCAATCCACTCACTTCGGCCTCCCAAAGCGCTGGTATTACAGGCTGAGTCACCGAGCCCGGATAGTCTTCAATAATTGGTTATGGATCAATTGGCTCTTGTTATGGGGAAAAAAATCTTCACGTCTGCCTCACATCAGATGAGTTGCTGATCTAAATGTGTAAGAAAACAGAAATGTCATGATATTTGGAATAAACAAAATGTTCTTAAACAAAACAACAAAAATACTCACTATAAAGAAAATCAATGATTTCATGAAGAGACACCATTAAGATACTGAAAAGGCAGGCCAAAAAAATAAAGGAAATCCACAATACACTTACCTAACAAAAGACATCATCTCAATTATATTATATACAGAACTACAAAATAATTTTAAAAAGAAGACAAGGCTGGGCTTGGTGGCTCAGTCTGTAATCCCAGCACTTTGGGAGGCAGAGAAGAGAATACTGTCTGAGCCCAGGGGTTCAAGACCAGCCTGGGCAACTTAGCGAGACCTTGTCTTTACAATAAATCAAAAAATTAGCTGGGCATGGTAGTGCGCACCTGTGGTTCCAGTTACTTGGAAGGCTGAGGTGGAAGGATCGCCTGAACCCAGTAGTTCGAGGCTGCGGGAGCAGCGAGCATGCCACTGCACTCTAGCCTGGGTGACAGTGAGACTCTGACTCAAAAAAAAAAATCACAATGAGATAGAACCCCACACCTAATAAGATGACTATAATTTAAATAATAATAATAAGTGTTAGCAAGGATATGGAGAAATTGAAACCTCTCCAACCAAACACAGCTGATGAAATGTAAAGTGTAAGTGGTGCAGCTACTTTGGAAAACAGTCCGAAAATGTTAAACATAAAGAGTTATGATAAGGTCCAGCAATCGCACTCCTAGGTATACCCTCAAGAGAAATGAAAATATATATCACTACAAAACCTCGTAGATGGACATTCATAATAGCCAAACGTGAAAACAATTCAAATACCCTTCAACTCATGAATGGATAAACCAAATGTGGTCTATACATATTCTAGCCATACAATAGAATATTATCTGGCATGAACTACAGCACAGGACATACCTCAAAAGCATGTTAAGAGAAAAAAACGAGTCACAAAAGATTCCATACTGTATGGTCCCACTTACATTTAATGTCTAGAACATGCAGATCTCTAGAGGTAGGAAGTAGCTTGATGGTTGCCTGGTGCAGAAGGGAGGAAAGGAGGAATGAATGACCAGGAAATTATACAAGGTTGCTTTGGGGGATGTGAAATATCCGAAAATGAGATTCGGTGAGGGTCGTACAACTCTGTAAATATACTAAAAACCACTGAATTGTAAGTTGTAAAAGGTGAGCTTTAAGTATGGGAAGTCTCAGTAAAGTTCGTTTTTTTAATGAAGGAAGAGGTCATCACTTGGAGTCAAAAATAGAACTTGTTTGGCTATTGCTTCTACTGAAAGGTTCTACTTCCAGAGAAACCATAAGGAGAGCTCAACACAATTTATTTAGGGATAAAATAAGTCCTCGGTACATTTAAAAAAAAAAATTCTCTGAACCATCAGACAAAGCCTGGGAAATTCATTGCTTTAAAATTAAGGTCTTATGGGCCTGGTGCAGTGGCTTACACCTGTAATCCCAGCGCTGTGGGAGGTACAGGCAAGAGAATTGCCTGCACTCAGGGGTTCGAGATCAGTCTGAGCAATATGGCGAGACCTTGTCTCTACAAACAATCAAAAAAATTAGCCAGGTATGGTGGCACATGCCTGTGGTTTCAACTACTTGGAAGGCTGAAGTGGAAGGATCACCTGAGGCCCAGAAGGTCAAGGCTGCATTGGCCGTGAGCATGGCACTGGACTCCAGCCTGGACGACATAGTGAGATTCCAACAAAAAAAAAGAAAAGAAAAGTAAGGCCCCAGAAGGCACCAGATACTACCATCAGACTTTATAAAAAAGAAAAGTAAGGCCCCAGAAGGCACCAGATACTACCATCAGACTTTATAAAAAAGAAAAGTAAGGCCCCAGAAGGCACCAGATACTACCATCAGACTTTATAAAAATAATCTTTGATGTCCACTTGCATACCTAATCCTGAATTGTACCCCTCATCTTTAAAATAAAATGTAAAAATAAAGCCAGGCATGGTAGCTCACGTCTATAATCCCAGCACTTTGGGAGGCAGAGGCGAGAGAATTTCCTGAGTTCAGGGATTTGGGACCAGCCTGAGAAACATGGCAAGACCTCGTCTCTACAATAAATCAAAAAATCAGCCAGGCATGATGGCACACGCCTGCGGTTCCAGCTACTTGGAAGGCTGAGACAGAAAGATCACCTGAGCCCACGAAGATGAGACTGCAGTGACCATGAGCATGCCACTGCCCTTCAGCCTGGGGGAGAGAGTGAGACTGCAACTCAAAATAAATAAATAAATAAATTGAGTTCTCCACAAGAGGAAATACTATAAGCATTTTTATCACTCCACCTAAAAGGACTAAGACAGGAAGAGAGTGAGGTAGGAGTTAGGGAAAGAAAAGACTAGAGATTCTGCTAGAATTTTGTTCCTGAAAATACATACAATCTGAGTAAAATGAACCCAGTTTCTTCACTGAACCCCAACATGTTTCCATTTAAAAAGCACTCCTTGCCAGGCTCGGTGGCTCAGCCTGTAATCCCGCGCCTTTGGGAGGCTGAGGTGAGTGGATTGCCTGAGCCTGCGGGTTCGAGACCTGCCTGGGCAGGCGAGACCTCATCTCTACAATAAATCAAAAAATCAGTCGGGCGTGGTAGCGCATGCCTATAATTCTGGCTACTTGGAAGGCTGAGGCGGAAGGATCGCCGGAGCCCAGCAGGTCGAGGCTGCGGTGGCCAGGAGTGGCCACTGCACTCCAGTCTGGGTGACAGAGTGAGACTCCAACTCAAAAAAAAGAAAAAAAAAAAAAAAGCACTCCTTGAATTCTCTGCAATATCTACTGTGAACAACTAAGAATTACTTTACTTGGTAAGTAAATAGCTTGAAGGATTCATTTCCCCAAAATAAATATAATTACACAAACATACAAGTGTTTGCATAGCCAGGTACAGTGGTGCACGCCTGTAATCCCAGCACTTTGGGAGGTGGAGGTGAGAGGATTACCCGAGTCCAGGGGTTCTAGACCAGCCTGGACAACCTGGTGTAACCTCGTCTCTACAGTAAATTGAAAAACTAGCTGGGCGTGGTGGCACATGCCTGTGGTTGCAGTTACTTGGAAGACTGAGGCAGAAGGAGCACCTGAGGCTGCGGTGGTCGTGAGCATGCCACTGCATTCCAGCTTGACAGAGTGAGACTATTACTAAAAATTAAAACTAAAAAGTTTGCAGCCGGGCTCGGTGGTTCAGCCTGTAATCCCACGCTTTGGTAGGCTGAGGTGAGTGGATTGCCTGAGCCCGCGGGTTTGAGACCCGCCTGGGCAACTTGCCGAGACCTCATCTCTACAATAAATCAAAAAATTAGCCAGGCGTGGTAGCATGCGCCTGTAGTTGCAGCTACTTGGAAGGCTGAGGTGGAAGGATCGCCGGAGCCCAGCAGGTCGAGGCTGCGGTGGCCAGGAGCAGCCACTGCACTCCAGTCTGGGTGATAGAGTGAGACTCCAACTCAAAAATAAATAAATAAATAAAAATAAAAAGTTTGCAAAAATGCTGAAAAGTCTTCATTTACTCAGTCAAGGCACTTACTTAGTGCTTGTTTCATGCCTGACTTGTACCAGATCAGGAATATAGATAGGGATCTTGGGGAGTGTTAGGAACATAGCAAAAGATTCCTCAAGGAAGAAAGCAAGAACAAGGCAAGGAAGGGAGGATAGGGTCTGGAGAAGAAGAGTAGTCAGCTATGCCAACTAACAGGGTGGTCAGGTCATCACTGGGCCAACCTAGACCTGCTCCCAAGACCAGAGTGAACTGGGTATCTTCAGCAGCCCTTACCTGGACTCGGGTAATCCTCTCACCTCCACCTCCCAAAGTGCTGGGATTACAGGCGTGCACCACTGCACCTGGCTATGCAAACACTTGTATGTTTGTGTAATTATATGGGTGGGGACAATGAACTCCCTTACTTTGAGAGTCCCAGAAGCAGAATGTGTGACCAGGAGCCCGAAAGCAGGACCAGGCTCAGCGGGATTTCTGGCAGAGGAATCCCCGAGTTACTGAATAGGGTGGGTGAGCTTGAAGACCTAACTCTCTAGATGATAGATCGTTCCGTCAACAAATTCCTAAATTTGATGTCATCCTCTGCTCCAAGTCCTGGGTGGTTTCCTACTCAAACTCTTGCATGTTATTATTGGGTTTATGCTGCAAGGTTCTCTGTC